>NW_022591830.1:0-5098 GCF_004348235.1 Phoca vitulina
GCAAGGGGGGTTCACTTATAAAAGATAATTTCTGAGAGATAAGAGTGGTACAGAGAATATATGCCCTGTAGCAATTGTAAGACCTAGGCTCTCACAAAAAAAAAAAAGAGGAGGGAGAAGAAATCTAGTAATCTAGGTTGGTTTTCTAGTAGAGGGGTCTTAATGTTCTGAACTGTATTTATGGAAAATGTTGAGACAGAGAGTCATTTATAATCTGTATCAATCAACACAGACTAAATAATGTTCTAGTAACATAAATTCCCTAAATTTCAAGAACTCATAACAAGAAAGGTATATTTCTCACTTATATGTCCATTTTGCTGCTTTGATCTGGGGCTTAGGCTGAAGGTGGACCCCCTTTGTGAACCACTTCTGTTGTTGTGTCACTGGAGAAAGAGACACTATGAAAGTAAATGATGAATTTTAAATCATTAGTTCACAAGTGACATAAGTCTCTCCATTTACATCTCCTTGAAAAATGGAAGTCACATGATGGATACCGATGTGATTAATATGGAACAATAATGCTCACATAGGGAGAGGACTGATAGGGATGACATCATTAGGGAAGTTTAGTAAATATTAGGAACTGATAATACAATCTACTACATTATGACTGCAAATGTCCAGAGAAAATGAATGATTTGTAGCAGGTAGTTAGTAAATGAGGTGGCAAGAAGGACTTCTTCTGGACATTTTAATAGGAACCCAACACACTGAAAGATTTAACCTGAAAAAATATTCATATCAATATGTGCAGAAAAAGATTTTTAGAGGCACCTGGGTAGCTCAGTTGGTTAAGCATCTGCCTTCAGCTCAGGTCACGATCTCAGGGTCCTGGGATTGAGCCCTGCATCAGGCTCCCTGCTCAGCTGGGAGCCTGCTTCTCCCTCTCCCTCTGCTGCTCCCCCTGCTTGCGCTCTCTCTCTCTGTGTCAAATAAATAAAGTCTTTAAAAAAAAAAAAGAAAAAGAATTTTTAAAAGTTCTATATGCAAACTTCATTAAAAAAAATAAATATCCAGTCATGAGCAAAATAGAAGTATCACTCACATCAGCCCACATGTTCATTTTCACAGTGGGTAGCCAATTAGGAAACACAGCTGGCCTATAGCTCCTTGCACCCCAGCTCTTAAAATACCTTCAGCTCTGATTTCAGGAGAGCTGAACATTTTCACTTGGTCTGTGCTTTCTTACCTACCGCTGGCAACAGTATCAGAATATTATGAACTCCTGTTTGCTCATCCTGTCCTATGGTATTGTTTTTTTCTTTAGCAGATGTCAGAGAGAATATTTGTCAGCTCTATAGGGAAGGACTGCAGCAAGCACTAACACTCACTGAAGAGAAATGGCAGACTGGCCCTGCTTGCATATTGTGCTCCCGGTACATGTACCAACAACTTTATTATTTGTCATGCAGGTTGTGCTGGTTAACAATTGATTGCCTCTCAGCTCCAAGTTCACTTTTTGCCTTCTTGGTGAAGATGTACCTTCGCCCTCTGAGCACTTTTTCTTTCTGAGCTGGTGCAACACTGAACTTTGCCAGTGGAGGGCGCTGGTAAGGCACTGCAAGAGGAGAGGGTTTTGCTTCCTGGTTCCTCCGTGGTCAGTCCACAGACTCAATGCAGTTTGTATGTCATCTTTAGTCTACAGTGGGCTCCTGCAGCTCTTGCAACTTTCCCAGGGCCCAAATGCTGCAGTAAATAAAGCAGGCAGCACCCAGTGGCCAGAAGTTTCTTCAAAAACCCATGAACAGCTTTTTCTGGCATCCTAGAAGGTGGCTTCTGGCAAGTTCTACTGGAGCAGTATCATAGCCACTTTTCAGTGATCCAAGGCTGTTCCTTCTCTAATGAGGTCTGGTTTACAGACTTGAGCTTTATAGTTTTTCCTTTAATGCTTCGGTCTATGATTCACCTTAAGTTAATTTTGCTATGGAATATGAGGTAGTCGTCAAAGTCAAAGTTCATTTTCTCATACAATTATTTAGCTCTCAATTTCAGGAAGAATTTCTAATTCCCATTACATTGCTTAGATAGCTTCAAAAATCAATTGACCATACGTGTATGACTTTATCTCAGTATTTCATGGGTAACACAGAAACGCAATGAATATTATTTTTCATTGAATAAATGAAAACACAGATTATCAAAATGTGTAGTACGCAAAAAAGCAATGGTCAAAATCAATCCATACTTGAAAATGCATATATTCCAAAAGGGAAAGTTTGAAAACCAATAATCAAAGCTTCCTTATGAAGACGTAAAAAGAACTGCAAATTAAACACAAGGAAAGTAAAAGGAAGGAAATGATAAAGATTAGATTAGAAGTCAAATGCATTACAGATAGAGAACAAGTATCGTTAATCTGGATACCTTTTATGTAAACCTGTGAAAATAAAAGTTTAAGATAGAGCATGTGAATCCCCAGCAATGAACACATGGAGTCCAAACTCTCTCCATCTCTAAGAAATGAAAATATTCTCTACATGACCACAAACATTTGATAGCTCACTGGTGGGATATATGACTCAGAAGAAAAATCTGTGCCACATGCTTACGGATTACCTTGTTTTTGCACCATAGACAATAGGGTTGAGTGCAGGTGGCACAAGGAGGTAGATGGTAGAAAGAAGAATGTGGGTAGGGGGAGCAACATGTCCAAAACAGTGGCTGAAGAAGGAGAAGAAGGCAAGAATATAAAACTCAAGAAAAACAAAAATATGAGCTGTGCATGTATTAAATGCTTTGAGCCGTGCCTCCTTTTGGTGGAGACGACAAACAGCCTGGAAAATAAGGATGTAGGGAATGAGGATAAAAATCATGTCAGATCCCAGTATGGTAAAACTGACAAAAAGACCGCATGTTTTATTGACTCGGACATCTTCTGCAGCTAGCTTGACCACAGCCATGTGCTCACAGTAAGAGTGGGCAATTACAATGAAATGAAAAACATAATCTTTTGATTAGTATGGGTAACAGACCAACCAGCACTATAGCTCAGATTGCCACTATTACTATCATATGACCCAAGGTGGAAGGTGTGAGGATGGATGTGTGCCTCAGTGGATCACAGATGGCAATGTAGCGGTCAAAAGCCATGGCCAACAGAGTACCAGACTCCAAGTACTGCAAGGCATGAATGAAGAACAGCTGAGCTAGGCAGGTGTCAAAGGCCATGGAGCAAGATCTGAACCAGAAGACGGCCAGCATCTTGGGAGCAAGGGCTGCACAGAGTCCTATGTCAGCGGCTGCCAGCACTGCCAGGAAGATGTACATGGGCTGGTGCAGGCCGCATTCTACAGGAATGATGATTAGTAAAATAATATTTCCCAAAAAAGCCACTAGGCACACAGCAAAGAAAGGAAACCCAGTCCAAAACTGCCCATGTTCTAGTCCAGGAATCCCAATCAAGATTACAGTTCTGGGGTTCAAATACTAAGTATTGATGGATGCCATAGAGGTTGGTATTCTGTCTTCTCACTGTGGATTCTGACACCTGCAGAAGAAAATTTGGATGAGAAATGAAAAGCCTTCATCCCTCACTATCATTCAGCTATTACCATTCAACCATATTGAGCATTGAACAAGTAAGTTCAGGTCTTTGGGTGGCAGTTTGGCCAGAATGTTCTGGTGAAATTCTATAATTCATGTTAGAATGGCAGAAGCAAACAATCCTGCAGATCTTAACCAGAGGTAAAAAATGAGAAAATTTTGGGATCTTTGCCTTGGCCCTTGTGGAAATGGAAACCATGAAACTGAGAATACTGATTTTTGCCATCTTTCTTGAGTTCTAGCCTAGTTTGCCTGAAAAGCCAATATTAGGTGTTCATTCTTTACCTAGATGCTAACCCAATTACATTGCAGTTGGAAATTCTCCTAGTCCTGATATCCGAGAAGAAATCTTGTCTCTGTCACTGTGTGTGCATTAGTTTATAATCCTATGAGAGCCTTCAGTATTAACCACATTACTCCTGGTGCCGGGGAGGGAGTTCTTTATCTCAGAGTTGTTGGCATTGGTTCTAAAAGGAGCTTGTTAGAATGGTTTGTCTTCCTTATATTAACTCATTCCTTTATCAAAATATTGAACATGCTACTGTTTTTTCAGGGCACTAACTGTGGCCCTTAGAGGAAATTTGAAGAGGGCGGGTCATCTTTCAGATACAGCCAGATGATATTAGTTCTGTAAATAATTAATGCTCACTTATTTAGGGTAGATTTGTGGAATAGGGAGTATGAAATAGGCTATTATTATGGGGGCTTAGGACAAAGAAGAAAAGGAGAAAGAGAAGGAGAAAAAAGAAAAAAAAGAAAAAAGAGAATGCAGAAGTACCAAATTCAAGAAGAATGTACAATTTAAGGAGGAGCAAGATGGTGGAGGAGTAGCAGACCAAAATGCCCAAAGAATGCCCAAAGAATGCAGAGTACCAAATTCAAGAAGAATGTACAATTGACAAATGATCCAATCAAGAAATGGGCAGAAAACATGAACAGACATTTTTCCAAAAAAGACAACCAAATGGCCAACAGACACATGAAAAAGTGCTCAACATCACTCAGCATCAGGGAAATCCAAATCAAAACCTCAATGACATACCGCCTCACACCAGTCAGAATGGCTAAAATTAACAAGTCAGGAAATGACAGATGTTGGCGGGGATGAGGAGAAAGGGGAACCCTCCTACACTGTGGGTGGGAATGCAAGCTGGTGCAGCCACTCTGGAAAACAGCATGGACGTTCCTCAAAAAGTTGAAAATAGAGCTACTATACGATCCAGCAATTGCAGTACTCGCTATTTACCCCAAAGATACAAATGTCGGGATCTGAAGGGGTACGTGCACCCCGACGTTTATAGCAGCAATGTCCACAATAGCCAAACTATGGAAAGAGCCAAGATTTCCATTGACAGATGAATGGATAAAGAAGATGTGGTATATATATACAGTGGAATATTATGCAACCATCAAAAGGAGTGAAATCTTGCCATTTGCAATGACATGGGTGGAACTGGAGTGTATTATGCTGAGCGACATAAGTCAATCAGAGAAAGACATGTATCATATGACCTCAGTGATATGAGGAATTCTTAATCTCAGGAAAAAA
>NW_022591831.1:0-226 GCF_004348235.1 Phoca vitulina
GTAAAGTGGCAGGATATAAAATCAATGCACAGAAGTCAGTGGCATTCTATACACCAACAGCAAGATGGAAGAAAGAGAAATTAAGGAGTCGATCCCATTTACAATTGTACCCAAAACCATAAGATACCTAGGCATAAATCTAACCAAAGAGGCAAAGGATCTGTACTCATAAAACTATAAAATACTCATGAAAGAAATTGAGAAAGACACAAAGAAATGGAAAAAC
>NW_022591831.1:326-4382 GCF_004348235.1 Phoca vitulina
GTATGGAACCAGAAAAGACCCCGCATAGCCAGAGGAATGTTGAAAAGGAAAAGCAAAGCTGGCGGCATCACAATTCCGGACTTCCAGCTCTATTACAAAGCTGTCATCATCAAGACAGTATGGTACTGGCATAAAAAGAGACACATAGATCAATGGAACAGAATAGAGAGCCCAGAAATGGACCCTCAACTTTACGGTCACCTAATCTTTGACAAAGCAGGAAAGAATGTCCAATGGGAAAAAGACAGTCTCTTCAACAAATGGTGTTGGGAAAATTGGACAGCCACATGCAGAAGAATGAAACTGGACCATTTCCTTACACCACACACAAAAATAGACTCCAAATGGTTGAAAGACCTCAATGTGAGACAGAACTACATCAAAATCCTAAAGGACAACCCAGGCAGCAACCTCTTCGACCTCAGCCGCAGCAACTTCTTCCTAGAAACATCGCCAAAGGCAAGGGAAGCAAGGGCAAAAATGAACTATTGGGACTTCATCAAGATAAAAAGATTTGCACAGCAAAAGTAACAGTCCACAAAACCAAAAGACAACAGACAGAATGGGAGAAGATATTTGCAAATGACATAACAGATAAAGGGCTAGTATCCAAAATCTATAAGGAACTTATCAAACTCAACACCCAAAGATCAAAGAATCCAATCAAGAAATGGGCAGAAGACATGAACAGACATTTTTCCAAAGAAGACATCCAAATGGCCAACAGACACATGAAAAAGTGCTCAACATCTCTCGGCATCATGGAAATCCAAGTCAAAACCTCAATGAGATACCACCTCACACCAGTCAGAATGGCTAAAAGTAACAAGTCAGGAAAGGACAGATGTTGGCGGGGATGCAGAGAAAGGGGGACCCTCCTACACTGTTGGTGGGAATGCAAGCTGGTGCAGCCACTCTGGAAAACAGTATGGAGGTTCCTCAAAAAGTTGAAAATAGAGCTACCATACGATCCAGCAATTGCACTACTGAGTATTTACCCCAAAGATACAAATGTAGGGATCCGAAAGGGTATGTGCACCCCGATGTTTATAGCAGCAATGTCCACAATAGCCAAACTGTGGAAAGAGCCAAGACGTCCATCGACAGATGAATGGATAAAGAAGAGGTGGTATATATATACAATGGAATATTATGCAGCCATCAAAAGGAATGACATCTTGCCATTTGCAACGACGTGGATGGAACTCTAGGTATTATGCTGAGTGAAATAAGTCAAACAGAGAAAGACATGCATCAGATGACCTCACTGATATGAGGAATTCTTAATCTCAGGAAACAAACTGAGGGTTGCTGGAGTGGGGGTTGTGGTGGGAGGGATGGGGTGACTGGGTGATGGACACTGGGGAGGGTATGTGCTCTGGTAAGCGCTGTGAATTGTGCAAGACTGTTGAATCACAGATCTGTACCTCTGAAACAAATAACGCAATATATGTTAAGAAAAAAAAAAAGAAGAAGAAGAAGATAGCAGGAGGGGAATAATGAAGCGGGGGGAAATCGGAAGGGGAGACGAACTATGAGAGACGATGGACTCTGAAAAACAAACTGAGGGTTCTAGAGGGGAGGGGGGTGGGAGGATGGGTTATCCTGGTGATGGGTATTAAAGAGGGCACATTCTGCATGGAACACTGGGTGTTATGCACAAACAATGAATCATGCAATACTACATCTAAAACCAACCTAAAAATTAAAAAACAAAAACACCCAATGCTCCATGCAGAACATGCCCTTTTTAATACCCATCACCACGCTAACCCATCCCCCCTATGGCTATCTTCTTCTTTTCTTTTCCTTTTTTTTTAAAAGCATATAATGTACTATTTGTTTCAGAGGTACAAGTCTATGATTCAACACTGTTACACAATTCACAGTGCTCATCGTAGCACATACCCTCCCCAATGTCTTTCAAAGAAGCAGCTCCTTGTTTCATGATCTGTTCTACTGTTCTTTTGGTTTCTATTTCATTGATTTCTGCTCTGATCTTTATTATTTCTCTTCTCCTGCTGGATTTAGGCTTTATTTGCAGTTCTTTCACCAGCTCCTTTAGGTGTAGGGTTAGGTTGTGTATTTGAGACCTTTCTTGTTTCTTGAGAAAGGCTTGTATTGCTATATACTTTCCTCTTAGGACTGCCTTTGCTGCATCCCAAAGATTTTGAATAGTTGTGTTTTCATTTTCATTGGTTTCCATGAATTTTTTTAATTCTTCTTTAATTTCCTGGTTGGCCCATTCATTCTTGAGTAGGATGTTCTTTAGCCTCCATGTATTTGAGTTCTTTCCGACTTTCCTCTTGTGATTGAGTTCTAGTTTCAAAGCACTGTGGTCTGAAAATAGGCAGGGAATGATCCCAATCTTTTGGTACCGGTTGAGACGGGATTTATGACCTAGGATGCTATTGATTCTGGAGAATGTTCCATGGACACTAGAGAAAAATGTGTATTCTGTTGCTTTGGGAAGGAATGTTCTGAATATCACTGTGAAGTTCATTTGGCCCAGTGCGTCATTTAAAGTCTTTATTTCCTTGTTGATCTTTTGCTTAGATGATCTGTCCATTTCAGTGAAGTGGGTGTTAAAGTCCCCCACTATTATTGTATTGTTGTTGATGTGTTTCTTTGCTTATGTTATTAATTGCCTTATATAATTGGCTGCTCCCATGTTAGGGGCAGAGATATTTACAATTGTTAGATCTTCTTGTTGGATAGACCCTTTAAGTAGGATATAGTGTCCTTCGTCATCTCTTATTACAGTCTTTGGTTTAAAATCTAATTTGTCTGATATAAGGATTGCCACCCCAGCTTTCTTTTGGTGTCCATTAGCATGGTAAATTGTTTTCCTCCCCCTCACTTTCAATCTGGGAGTGTCTTTGGGTCTAAAATGAGTCTCTTGCAGGCAGCATATCAATGGGTCTTGTTTTTTAATCCAATCTGATAGCTTGTGTCTTTTGATTGGGGCATTTAGCCCATTTACATTCAGGGTAACTATTGAAAGATAGGAATTTAGTGCCATTGTATTGCCTGTAAGGTGACTGTTACTGTACATTGTCTGTGTTCCTTTCTGGTCTATGTTGCTTTTAGGCTCTCTCATTGCTTAGAGGACCCCTTTCAAGATTTCTTGTAGGGCTGGTTTTGTGTTTGCAAATTCCTTTAGTTTTTGTTTTTCCTGGAAGCTTTTTATCTCTCCTTCTATTTTCAATAACAGCCTAGCTGGATATAGTATTCTTGGCTGCATATTTTTTCTCATTTAGTGCTCTGGATATATCATGCCAGTCCTTTCTGGCCTGCCAGGTGTCTGTGGATAAGTATGCTGCCAATCTAATGTTTCTACCATTGTAGGTTTCATATCTCTTGTCCCGAGCTGCTTTCAGGATTTTCTCTTTGTCTCTGAGACTCATCAGTTTTACTATTAGATGTCGGGGTGTTGACCTATTTTTTTGATTTTGAGGACGGTTCTCTGTGCCTCCTGGGTTTTGATGCCTGCTTCCTGCCCCAAATTAGGGAAGTTCTCTGCTCTAATTTGCTCCAATATACCTTCTGCCCCTCTCTCTCTCTTCTTCTTCTGGGATCCCAATTATTCTAATGTTGTTTCATCTTATGGTATCACTTATCTCTCGAATTCTGCCCTTGTGATCCAGTAGTTTTTAATCTCTCTTTTTCTCAGCTTCTTTATTTTCCATCATTTGGTCTTCTATCTCACTGATTCTTTCTTCTGCCTCATTTATCCTAGCAGTTAGCGCCCCCATATTTGATTGCACCTCATTAATAGCCTTTTTGATTTTGACTTGGTTAGAGTTTAGTTCTTTTATTTCTCCAGAAAGAGTTTCTCTAATAACTTCCATGCTTTTTTCAAGCCCAGCTAGTATCTTTAAAGTGGTGATTCTGAATTCTAGATCCGACATTGTACTAATGTCCATATTGAGTAGATCCCTGGCAGTCGGTACTACCTCTTGTTCTTTTTGTTGAGGTGATTTTTTCCGTCTTGTCATTTTGTCCAGAAGAGAATAGATGAATGAGAGAACAAAATGCTAACAGGGTAACAACGTC
>NW_022591831.1:4482-5087 GCF_004348235.1 Phoca vitulina
AAAGGGAGAAAAAAGAAAAAAAAAAAAAGAAAGAAAAGGAAAAAGATAAAGATAAAAACAAACAAAAACAGAAGAAAACAAAAAAAAACCAGAATATGATCAAATATGATCAGGCTGGTACATAGATCAATGCCACACACTAGATTTTGGGTGTATTTTGGTCTGTTAGAAGAAAGTGCCTCCCAAAATTTTAAAGAAAGAAAAACTTATATATGTACAAAAATAAGGGTTGATATGATGAAGGGATGGAATATGACTGTAAAGATGAAAATTATAAAAAATTTTATAAAAGGAATTGATAAGAAGTTGTTTGAAAAAAGAAAGAAGAGGATTTAAAAAAAAGAAAAAAAAAGGGAGAGAACGTGATCAGGCAGGAGAGTAGAACAAAACCATACACTGGAGATTTAGGGTATATTTTGATCTGTTAGAAGAAACTATCTCAAAATTTTAAAGAGAGAACAACTTATATATATATGCCAAAAACACAGGTAACTACTATGAAGGGATAGAATATGACTCTAAAAATGAGAAATAAAAATGTTTTTTAAAAAAGGGATTGATAAGATGTTGGTTGAAAAAGGGAAAAAGATAAATTCAAAAAAAAA
>NW_022591832.1:0-5087 GCF_004348235.1 Phoca vitulina
TACCACTTGTTCTTTATCCATTCATCAGTCAATGGACACTTGGGCTGCTTCCATTTTTTGGCTATTGTAGATAATGCTGCTATAAACATTGGGGTACATGTATCCCTTTGACTTCGTGCTTTTGTATTCTTTGTGTAAATGCCTAGTAGTGTTATTCCTGGATTATAAGGTAGTTCTATTTTTAGTTTTTGAGGAGCCTCCATACTATTTTCCATAGTGGCTGCACCAGTTTGCATTTCTACAAAGTGCAAGAGGGTTCTGCTTTCTCCACAGCCTCTCCAACACCTACTGTTTCTTGTGTGGTTGATTTCAGCCATTCTGACAGGTGTGAGGTGATATCTCATTGTAGTTTTGATTTGCATGTTCCTGGTGATGAGTGATGTTGAGCATCTTTTCATGTGTCTGTTGGCCATCTATATGTCTTCTTTGGAGAAATGCCTGTTCATGTCTTCTGCCTATTTTTTAATTGGATTATTTGGTTTTTGTGTATTGAGTTGTATTGGTTCTTTATATATTTTGGATACTAACCCTTTACCAGATATGTCATTTGCAAATATCTTCTCCCATCCCATAGGTTGCCTTTTAGTTTTGTTGATTGTTTCCTTCACCGTACAGAAGCTTTTAATCTTGATGAAGTCCCAATAGTTAATTTTTGCTTTTGTTTCCCTTGCCTCAGGAGACCTATCTAGAAGAAGTTGCTATAGCCCATGTCAGAAAGATTATTGCCTGTGCTCTCTCGAAGGAGTTTTATGGTTTCAGGTCTCACATTTAGGTCTTTAATCCCTGTTGAGTTTATTTTTGTGCATGGTGTAAGAAAGTGGTCCAGTTTCATTTTTTTTCATGTTGCTATCCTGTTTCCCCAACACCATTTGTTGAAGAGAACAGTCCTTTTGCCATTGTTACATTTATTCCTCCCTTGTTGAAGATTAATTGACCATATAATAGTGGATCTATTTATGGGTTTTCTATTCTGTTCCACTGATCTATGTGGTTATTTTTGTGTCAGTACCATACTGTTTTGATCACTACAGCTTTGTAATATAACTTGAAATCTGGACTTGTGATACCTCCAGTTTTGTTTTTCTTTTCCAAGGTTGCTTTGGCTACTTGAGTTCTTTTATGGTTCCATACAAATTTTAGGATTATTTGTTCTAGGTCTGTGAAGAATGCCTTTGGTATTTTGATAGGAATTGCTTTAAATGTGTAGATTGCTTTGGGAAGTATAGACATTTTAATGATATTTGTTCTTCCAATCCACAAGCATGGAATGTCTTTCCATTTCTTTGTGCCATCTTCAGTTTCTTTCATCAGTGTCCTATTGTTTTCAGAGTACAGGTCTTTGACCTCTTTGGTTAGGTTTATTCCTTGGTATCTTATTATTTTTGGTGCAATTGTAAATGGGCTTGATTTCTTAATTTCTCTTTCTGCTGCTTCATTATTGGTGTATAGAAATGAAACAAATTTCTTAGAACAGCTTACTTTTTACAAGCTGCAATTCCTCACCTGGTCTCTTCCTCTATTTATCTTCAAAATCAAGGAAAATCTTTCAGGGATGATAAAAAGTAGATTACTTCCTTACCCATCTTCAACATGGAGGACAGAAGCCACAAAAAACATCCCATTTCTACTGGCTCTGATTTAGGAAGAAAGGAAACCCGTGCTCCAGCACACATCCCCCTGAGTGGAGAGCCCTGTGAAAGCCTAAATACAATTCGTTGAGCATCAAGCCAAGAGTACAGTGCCTTAAATGAACAGATCAAGCTGCCACACAAAAACCACACGTCTGCCACTTGCAAAAAAGCTGGTATAGGCTCTTGGGCACGCGTCTTACTGTCCCTGCTGTGAGATGGCTTAGCAAAGTTACCCTGCCAGCAGTCACTTAAGCTGCCAGCAGTTGGAAAAGAAATGCAATGGAGAGAGTGGTTTCTTCTATCCTGGCCTTACTGGGATACTGTTAATATCTCTCTGGAAATAAACTAAAGGATTAAATAACTTCATTAATATTTTTCGGTCCAGAATTTAAAGCAAAATACCCTTCATCAAGATATTTAGAGAGACCATCAGAAAAGCTATTTGGGAGTTAGGAACTATTATGAGCTGAATTGTGTCCCCCTAAAATTCATATGCTGAAGTCCTAACCAGGTGCTACAGATTGTCACTGCATTGCAAATAGGGTATTTAAAGCAGTAATTAAGTTCAAATGAGGTCTTTAGGTGACCCTTTGGTGGGTCACCAATATGACTGATGTCCTTATAAGAAGAGGAGATTAGGATACAGACATACACAGGAAAAAAAAACCAATGTAAAGACACAAGGAGAAGCTACAGAGCCATCTACAAGCCCAGGAGAGAGGCCTAAGAAGAAATCAACCTTGCAGACACCTTGATCTCAGACTTCTAGCCCCTGGAACTATGATAAAATAAATTTGCATCCTTTAAGGCACCGGTCTGTGATACGTCATTATAGCAACTCTGCAAGCTAATATAGGAACAGTTATAAAAGGTAGAAAAGTCAGATTGTGACCTTCCAACTGAGGTCTAATACAGCTTCCCTCTTCAGCATATCCTCCACACTCATCTAGGTATGACTACTTACATTTTTGGTCTGGACAGGCCATCCCCAGATTGGTTCCAGCAGTGAACATACGTAAGCCCCAAACTGGAAAAATTATTCTCCTACTTAGTATAAAGGATCTTTATTTTTGCTGGAGGACCAGAAGTTGGTGCCTAAATGCTATGTTTGAGTTCTCAGTCCACATCTCTGAATTCCAGACCTTATTGGCCTTCCAAAGCTGGCATCCAGGCCTCAGTACCCAGGTCCTGTTGCATGTTCGTAATCCATTGCTATCTCCGCTGAGTGCTGGCTCTGGGTTTGGAATCACAGTTGAATTCTTTGTTCACCTACCAGTTCCTCAAACCTGGAAAGGGCAATGTTGTGGGCAATGTAAGTTCTTTCATTCAGCCATTCAGAAATTTGCCCCACAACAAATTTAAAATGTAAATTAGAAAGTTTACATAATTTTCTAATGAGAGTCTCAGAGAAAGGAGGACCTTTTGTATCCAGAAAATGTTTACAAAGCTGCTCTTTTACACACAATATAGATGATCATAGAGGCCATTTGAAGCCACTGAGAAACAGATTAGGCAATGAACAAGTTAAATTAGGTTTCTCAGTTTAAAATCAACTCCTTATTGCTCTTAATATCAATCAGAAACTTGTTTACAAAATGCTATGCCGGTAATAATATAAATTGCTGTTTGTTAAATGGTTTTTCTTTTGTTGGACAGTTCAAATCTATTATTTTTCCTTAGGGTTGTTGGCACTCTTAGTTGTCACTGAAAAAAATTATTCCTATAAATAAATATGAATTTTTATAATATGCTTTTATGCTATTTTCAGAAAAATGAGATAACTATGGACATTTCCACTTTTTATTCAATGGTTAAGCCTCATTAGAAGGAAAAGTAGGAAAGGAATAAATTCCTTTTAAAACTTCACATAACTTTCTTTTTGGTCTGTTTCAAATAGTAATGGACCTAGTTAAAACAGGAAGCTCAGGGTGATGGCAGGCTTTATCAAGAAAGTACATGAGCAAAGAAAATTTAAAGAAATTCTTAAATAGCCAAATCCATCTCTAGTGGCTCTTGTGATCTGGAGGGAAGGGAAGCTTCAGTGGGAGGAAGTTGAGAAAGGTTTTTCTGATTCCAAGAGTTTTTCCCACATAGTGGAAGAAGAAAAAAAATGTACTTTGTCTAGTTTGTTGTGTTATTTATAGAAAATACTTAGAACTAGATATTTCAATTAATTTTTTTAAGTACAAATTGCTCATCAATGTCTGTTGGAGAGTAGGATAATTATGTTAGACTTAAGAACTTGATTTTTAAAATCAAGTAAAAAATGACACCTTGGAAAATAGAATTTTTATTTTTATCTTAAAGCAAGCTCAGTGTAGAGGTGCCTGTTTACAAACTTTCTTCATTTAATTGGTTTTCTTAATATGAAATAGTATTTCCAGAACTAATTAAAATTTTATTCAAATGAATATTCAAGACCAAAATATGTTATCTTTGCAGTACAGTATATAGATTTTTAAATCATCCATAAAGGTAATTATATTTTTTACATTCGTAAAAAGTCATATACTGTTATTGATGCCAAACGGGTTGTTTGCTTCCTCTCAGGCCATGATTGAAGAAGCCATCAC
Source organism: Phoca vitulina (assembly GCF_004348235.1). Lineage (NCBI taxonomy): Eukaryota > Metazoa > Chordata > Mammalia > Carnivora > Phocidae > Phoca > Phoca vitulina. The sequence goes on from NW_022591832.1 coordinate 4,205, forward strand.
CAGAGCGGAATCTTTCTCAGTTATGTATACACCATTTGCAACAAAAATCAGAGCTGATAAAATAGAAAAAGTAAGAGAGGTTTTCACAAAAACTCATCCTGCATATGTGGAATATATCTACACAGGTAATATTCAAGGTATCAGCTGATAGTTTATTTCCATTAAAACCAATACAGGGCTATTTCTGGTTTATTTGTTTATTGTTTCAATTTTAGGAGTACATTGTTGGGTCATTTTTTTTTTCATCTTATTGTATTTTTTTTCATCATTATAAGTGCATTTTTTAATCCCCATCACCTATTTCCCCCATCTCCCCCCCCCCCACCTTCCCTCTGGTAACCATCATTTTGTTCTCTATAGTTAAGAATCTGTTTCGTTGGGGCGCCTGGGTGGCCCAGTCGGTTAAGCGGCTGCCTTCGGCTCAGGTCATGATCCCAGGGTCCTGGGATCGAGTCCCACATCGGGCTCCCTGCTCTGCGGGGAGCCTGCTTCTCCCTCTCCCTCTGCCTGCTTCTCTGCCTACTTGTGTTCTCTCTCTATCTCTCTGTCAAATAAATAAATAAAATCTTTAAAAAAAAAAAAAAAAAAAGAATCTGTTTCGTTGTTTGCCTCTCTTCTTTTTTTCCTTTGCTCATTTGTTTCTTAAACTCTACATAGGAATGAAATCATATGGAATTCATCTTTCTCTGACTGACTTATTTTGCTTAGCATTAAACTCTCTAGCTCCATCCATGTTGTTGCAAATGGCAAGATTTCATTCTTTTTTATGGCTGAATAATATTCCTGTGTGTGTGTGTGTGTGTGTGTGTGTGTGTGTGTGTGTGTGTGTGTCTGTGTACCACTTGTTCTTTATCCATTCATCAGTCAATGGACACTTGGGCTG
>NW_022591833.1:0-5083 GCF_004348235.1 Phoca vitulina
TACCACTTGTTCTTTATCCATTCATCAGTCAATGGACACTTGGGCTGCTTCCATTTTTTGGCTATTGTAGATAATGCTGCTATAAACATTGGGGTACATGTATCCCTTTGACTTCGTGCTTTTGTATTCTTTGTGTAAATGCCTAGTAGTGTTATTCCTGGATTATAAGGTAGTTCTATTTTTAGTTTTTGAGGAGCCTCCATACTATTTTCCATAGTGGCTGCACCAGTTTGCATTTCTACAAAGTGCAAGAGGGTTCTGCTTTCTCCACAGCCTCTCCAACACCTACTGTTTCTTGTGTGGTTGATTTCAGCCATTCTGACAGGTGTGAGGTGATATCTCATTGTAGTTTTGATTTGCATGTTCCTGGTGATGAGTGATGTTGAGCATCTTTTCATGTGTCTGTTGGCCATCTATATGTCTTCTTTGGAGAAATGCCTGTTCATGTCTTCTGCCTATTTTTTAATTGGATTATTTGGTTTTTGTGTATTGAGTTGTATTGGTTCTTTATATATTTTGGATACTAACCCTTTACCAGATATGTCATTTGCAAATATCTTCTCCCATCCCATAGGTTGCCTTTTAGTTTTGTTGATTGTTTCCTTCACCGTACAGAAGCTTTTAATCTTGATGAAGTCCCAATAGTTAATTTTTGCTTTTGTTTCCCTTGCCTCAGGAGACCTATCTAGAAGAAGTTGCTATAGCCCATGTCAGAAAGATTATTGCCTGTGCTCTCTCGAAGGAGTTTTATGGTTTCAGGTCTCACATTTAGGTCTTTAATCCCTGTTGAGTTTATTTTTGTGCATGGTGTAAGAAAGTGGTCCAGTTTCATTTTTTTTCATGTTGCTATCCTGTTTCCCCAACACCATTTGTTGAAGAGAACAGTCCTTTTGCCATTGTTACATTTATTCCTCCCTTGTTGAAGATTAATTGACCATATAATAGTGGATCTATTTATGGGTTTTCTATTCTGTTCCACTGATCTATGTGGTTATTTTTGTGTCAGTACCATACTGTTTTGATCACTACAGCTTTGTAATATAACTTGAAATCTGGACTTGTGATACCTCCAGTTTTGTTTTTCTTTTCCAAGGTTGCTTTGGCTACTTGAGTTCTTTTATGGTTCCATACAAATTTTAGGATTATTTGTTCTAGGTCTGTGAAGAATGCCTTTGGTATTTTGATAGGAATTGCTTTAAATGTGTAGATTGCTTTGGGAAGTATAGACATTTTAATGATATTTGTTCTTCCAATCCACAAGCATGGAATGTCTTTCCATTTCTTTGTGCCATCTTCAGTTTCTTTCATCAGTGTCCTATTGTTTTCAGAGTACAGGTCTTTGACCTCTTTGGTTAGGTTTATTCCTTGGTATCTTATTATTTTTGGTGCAATTGTAAATGGGCTTGATTTCTTAATTTCTCTTTCTGCTGCTTCATTATTGGTGTATAGAAATGAAACAAATTTCTTAGAACAGCTTACTTTTTACAAGCTGCAATTCCTCACCTGGTCTCTTCCTCTATTTATCTTCAAAATCAAGGAAAATCTTTCAGGGATGATAAAAAGTAGATTACTTCCTTACCCATCTTCAACATGGAGGACAGAAGCCACAAAAAACATCCCATTTCTACTGGCTCTGATTTAGGAAGAAAGGAAACCCGTGCTCCAGCACACATCCCCCTGAGTGGAGAGCCCTGTGAAAGCCTAAATACAATTCGTTGAGCATCAAGCCAAGAGTACAGTGCCTTAAATGAACAGATCAAGCTGCCACACAAAAACCACACGTCTGCCACTTGCAAAAAAGCTGGTATAGGCTCTTGGGCACGCGTCTTACTGTCCCTGCTGTGAGATGGCTTAGCAAAGTTACCCTGCCAGCAGTCACTTAAGCTGCCAGCAGTTGGAAAAGAAATGCAATGGAGAGAGTGGTTTCTTCTATCCTGGCCTTACTGGGATACTGTTAATATCTCTCTGGAAATAAACTAAAGGATTAAATAACTTCATTAATATTTTTCGGTCCAGAATTTAAAGCAAAATACCCTTCATCAAGATATTTAGAGAGACCATCAGAAAAGCTATTTGGGAGTTAGGAACTATTATGAGCTGAATTGTGTCCCCCTAAAATTCATATGCTGAAGTCCTAACCAGGTGCTACAGATTGTCACTGCATTGCAAATAGGGTATTTAAAGCAGTAATTAAGTTCAAATGAGGTCTTTAGGTGACCCTTTGGTGGGTCACCAATATGACTGATGTCCTTATAAGAAGAGGAGATTAGGATACAGACATACACAGGAAAAAAAAACCAATGTAAAGACACAAGGAGAAGCTACAGAGCCATCTACAAGCCCAGGAGAGAGGCCTAAGAAGAAATCAACCTTGCAGACACCTTGATCTCAGACTTCTAGCCCCTGGAACTATGATAAAATAAATTTGCATCCTTTAAGGCACCGGTCTGTGATACGTCATTATAGCAACTCTGCAAGCTAATATAGGAACAGTTATAAAAGGTAGAAAAGTCAGATTGTGACCTTCCAACTGAGGTCTAATACAGCTTCCCTCTTCAGCATATCCTCCACACTCATCTAGGTATGACTACTTACATTTTTGGTCTGGACAGGCCATCCCCAGATTGGTTCCAGCAGTGAACATACGTAAGCCCCAAACTGGAAAAATTATTCTCCTACTTAGTATAAAGGATCTTTATTTTTGCTGGAGGACCAGAAGTTGGTGCCTAAATGCTATGTTTGAGTTCTCAGTCCACATCTCTGAATTCCAGACCTTATTGGCCTTCCAAAGCTGGCATCCAGGCCTCAGTACCCAGGTCCTGTTGCATGTTCGTAATCCATTGCTATCTCCGCTGAGTCCTGGCTCTGGGTTTGGAATCACAGTTGAATTCTTTGTTCACCTACCAGTTCCTCAAACCTGGAAAGGGCAATGTTGTGGGCAATGTAAGTTCTTTCATTCAGCCATTCAGAAATTTGCCCCACAACAAATTTAAAATGTAAATTAGAAAGTTTACATAATTTTCTAATGAGAGTCTCAGAGAAAGGAGGACCTTTTGTATCCAGAAAATGTTTACAAAGCTGCTCTTTTACACACAATATAGATGATCATAGAGGCCATTTGAAGCCACTGAGAAACAGATTAGGCAATGAACAAGTTAAATTAGGTTTCTCAGTTTAAAATCAACTCCTTATTGCTCTTAATATCAATCAGAAACTTGTTTACAAAATGCTATGCCGGTAATAATATAAATTGCTGTTTGTTAAATGGTTTTTCTTTTGTTGGACAGTTCAAATCTATTATTTTTCCTTAGGGTTGTTGGCACTCTTAGTTGTCACTGAAAAAAATTATTCCTATAAATAAATATGAATTTTTATAATATGCTTTTATGCTATTTTCAGAAAAATGAGATAACTATGGACATTTCCACTTTTTATTCAATGGTTAAGCCTCATTAGAAGGAAAAGTAGGAAAGGAATAAATTCCTTTTAAAACTTCACATAACTTTCTTTTTGGTCTGTTTCAAATAGTAATGGACCTAGTTAAAACAGGAAGCTCAGGGTGATGGCAGGCTTTATCAAGAAAGTACATGAGCAAAGAAAATTTAAAGAAATTCTTAAATAGCCAAATCCATCTCTAGTGGCTCTTGTGATCTGGAGGGAAGGGAAGCTTCAGTGGGAGGAAGTTGAGAAAGGTTTTTCTGATTCCAAGAGTTTTTCCCACATAGTGGAAGAAGAAAAAAAATGTACTTTGTCTAGTTTGTTGTGTTATTTATAGAAAATACTTAGAACTAGATATTTCAATTAATTTTTTTAAGTACAAATTGCTCATCAATGTCTGTTGGAGAGTAGGATAATTATGTTAGACTTAAGAACTTGATTTTTAAAATCAAGTAAAAAATGACACCTTGGAAAATAGAATTTTTATTTTTATCTTAAAGCAAGCTCAGTGTAGAGGTGCCTGTTTACAAACTTTCTTCATTTAATTGGTTTTCTTAATATGAAATAGTATTTCCAGAACTAATTAAAATTTTATTCAAATGAATATTCAAGACCAAAATATGTTATCTTTGCAGTACAGTATATAGATTTTTAAATCATCCATAAAGGTAATTATATTTTTTACATTCGTAAAAAGTCATATACTGTTATTGATGCCAAACGGGTTGTTTGCTTCCTCTCAGGCCATGATTGAAGAAGCCATCACCAGAGCGGAATCTTTCTCAGTTATGTATACACCATTTGCAACAAAAATCAGAGCTGATAAAATAGAAAAAGTAAGAGAGGTTTTCACAAAAACTCATCCTGCATATGTGGAATATATCTACACAGGTAATATTCAAGGTATCAGCTGATAGTTTATTTCCATTAAAACCAATACAGGGCTATTTCTGGTTTATTTGTTTATTGTTTCAATTTTAGGAGTACATTGTTGGGTCATTTTTTTTTTCATCTTATTGTATTTTTTTTCATCATTATAAGTGCATTTTTTAATCCCCATCACCTATTTCCCCCATCTCCCCCCCCCCCACCTTCCCTCTGGTAACCATCATTTTGTTCTCTATAGTTAAGAATCTGTTTCGTTGGGGCGCCTGGGTGGCCCAGTCGGTTAAGCGGCTGCCTTCGGCTCAGGTCATGATCCCAGGGTCCTGGGATCGAGTCCCACATCGGGCTCCCTGCTCTGCGGGGAGCCTGCTTCTCCCTCTCCCTCTGCCTGCTTCTCTGCCTACTTGTGTTCTCTCTCTATCTCTCTGTCAAATAAATAAATAAAATCTTTAAAAAAAAAAAAAAAAAAAGAATCTGTTTCGTTGTTTGCCTCTCTTCTTTTTTTCCTTTGCTCATTTGTTTCTTAAACTCTACATAGGAATGAAATCATATGGAATTCATCTTTCTCTGACTGACTTATTTTGCTTAGCATTAAACTCTCTAGCTCCATCCATGTTGTTGCAAATGGCAAGATTTCATTCTTTTTTATGGCTGAATAATATTCCTGTGTGTGTGTGTGTGTGTGTGTGTGTGTGTGTGTGTGTGTGTCTGTGTACCACTTGTTCTTTATCCATTCATCAGTCAATGGACACTTGGGCTG
>NW_022591834.1:0-3942 GCF_004348235.1 Phoca vitulina
CCTAGGTATCTTATGGTTTTGGGTGCAATTGTAAATGGGATCGACTCTTTAATTTCTCTTTCTTCTGACTTGTTGTTGGTGTATAGGAATGCCACTGACTTCTGTGCATTGATTTTATATCCTGCCACTTTACTGAATTCCTGTATGAGTTCTAGCAGTTTTGGGGTGGAGTCTTTGGGATTTTCCACATAAAGTATCATATCATCTGCAAAGAGTGAGAGTTTGACTTCTTCTTTGCCAATTTGGATGCCTTTGATTTCTTTTTGTTGTCTTATTGCTGTGGCTAGGACTTCCAATACTATGTTGAATAGCAGTGGTGATAGTGGACATCCCTGCCGCGTTCCTGACCTTAGGGGGAAAGCTCTCAGTTTTTCCCCATTGAGAATGATATTTGCTGTAGGTTTTTCATAGATGGCTTTTATGATATTGAGGTATGTACCCTCTATCCCTATACTCTGAAGAGTTTTGATCAAGAAAGGATGCTGTACTTTGTCAAATGCGTTTTCTGCAGCTATTGAGAGGATCATGTGATTCTTGTTTTTTCTTTTGTTAATGTATTGTATCACGTTGATTGATTTGCGGATGTTGAACCAACCTTGCAGCCCAGGGATAAATCCGACTTGGTCGTGGTGAATAATCCTTTTAATGTACTGTTGGATCCTATTGGCTAGTATTTTGGTGAGAATTTTTGCATCCATGTTCATCAGGGATATTGGTCTGTAATTCTCCTTTTTGATGGGGTCTTTGTCTGGTTTTGGGATCAAGGTAATGCTGGCCTCATAAAATGAGTTTGGAAGTTTTCCTTCCCTTTCTATTTTTTGGAACAGTTTCAGAAGGATAGGTATTAATTCTTCTTGAAATGTTTGGTAGAATTCCCCTGGGAAGCCATCTGGCCCTGGGCTTTTGTGTTTTGGGAGATTTTTGATGACTGCTTCTATTTCCTTAGTGGTTATAGGTCTGTTCAGGTTTTCTATTTCTTCCTAGTTCAGTTTTGGTAGTTGATACATCTCTAGGAATGCATCCATTACTTCCAGGTTATCTAATTTGTTGGCATAGAGTTGCTCATAATATGTTCTTATAATTGTTTGTATTTCTTTGGTGTTGGTTGTGATTTCTCCTCTTTCATTCATGATTTTGTTGATTTGGGTCCTTTCTCTTTTCTTTTTGATAAGTCTGGCCAGGGGTTTATCAATCTTGTTAATTCTTTCAAAGAACCAGCTCCTAGTTTCGTTGATCTGTTCTACTGTTCTTTTAGTTTCTATTTCATTGATTTCTGCTCTGATCTTTATTATTTCTCTTCTCCTGCTGGGTTTAGGCTTTATTTGCTGTTCTTTCTCCAGCTCCTTTAGGTGTAGGGTTAGGTTGTGTACTTGAGACCTTTCTTGTTTCTTGAGAAAGGCTTGTATTGCTATATACTTTCCTCTTAGGACTGCCTTTGCTGCATCCCAAAGATTTCGAACAGTTGTGTTTTCATTTTCATTGGTTTCCATGAATTTTTTTAATTCTTCTTTAATTTCCTGGTTGACCCATTCGTTCTTCAGTAGGATGCTGTTTAGCCTCCATGTATTTGAGTTCTTTCCAACTTTCCTCTTGTGATGAGTTCTAGTTTCAAAGCATTGTGGTCTGAAAATAGGCAGGGAATGATCCCAGTCTTTTGGTACCGGTTGAGATCTGATTTGTGACCTGGGATGTGATCTATTCTGGAGAATGTTCCATGGGCACTAGAGAAGAATGTGTATTTGCTTTGGGATGGAATGTTCTGAATATGTCTGTGAAGTCCATTTGGTCCAGTGTGTCATTTAAAGTCTTTATTTCCTTGTTGATCTTTTGCTTAGACGATCTGTCCATTTCAGTGAGGGGGGTGTTAAAGTCCCCCACTATTATTGTATTGTTGTCGATGTGTTTCTTTGCTTTTGTTATTAATTGCCTTATATAATTGGCTGCTCCCATGTTAGGGGCATAGATATTTACAATTGTTAGATCTTCTTGTTGGATAGACCCTTTAAGTATGATATAGTGTCCTTCCTCATCTCTTATTACAGTCTTTGGTTTAAAATCTAATTTGTCTGATATAAGGATTGCCACCCCAGCTTTCTTTTGGTGTCCATTAGCATGGTAAATGGTTTTCCACCCCCTCACTTTCAATCTGGGGGTGTCTTTGGGCCTAAAATGAGTCTCTTGCAGACAGCATATCGATGGGTCTTGTTTTTTAATCCAATCTGATAGCCTGTGTCTTTTGATTGGGGCATTTAGCCCATTTACATTCAGGGTAACTATTGAAAGATAGGAGTTCAGTGCCATTGTATTGCCTGTAAAGTGACTGTTACTGTATATTGTTTGTGTTCCTTTCTGGTCTATGTTGCTTTTAGGCTCTCTCTTTGCTTAGAGGACCCCTTTCAATATTTGTTGTAGGGCTGGTTTCGTGTTTGCAAATTCCTTTAGTTTTTGTTTGTCCTGGAAGCTTTTTATCTCTCCTTCAATTTTCAATGACAGCCTAGCTGGATATAGTATTCTTGGCTGCATATTTTTCTCATTTAGTGCTCTGAATATGTCCTGCCAGTCCTTTCTGGCCTGCCAGGTCTCTGTGGATAAGTCTGTTGCCAATCTAATGTTTCTACCATTGTAGGTTACAGATCTCTTCTCCCGAGCTGCTTTCAGGATTTTCTCTTTGTCTCTGAGACTCGTAAGTTTTACTATTAGATGTCGGGGTGTTGACCTATTTTTATTGATTTTGAGAGGGGTTCTCTGTGCTTCCTGGATTTTGATGCCTGTTTCCTTCCCCAAATTAGGGAAGTTCTCTGCTATAATTTGCTCCATTATACCTTCTGCACCTCTCTCTCTTTCTTCTTCTTCTGGGATCCCAATTATTCTAATGTTGTTTCGTCTTATGGTATCGTTTATCTCTCGAATTCTGCCCTCGTGATCCAGTAGTTGTTTCTCTCTCTTTTTCTCAGCTTCTTTATTTTCCATCATTTGGTCTTCTATCTCACTGATTCTTTCTTCTGCCTCATTTATCCTAGCAGTTAGCGCCCCCATATTTGATTGCACCTCATTAATAGCCTTTTTGGTTTCTACTTGGTTCGATTTTAGTTCTTTTACTTCTCCAGAAAGGGTTTCTCTAATAACTTCCATGTTTTTTTCAAGCCCAGCTAGTATCTTTAAAGTGATGATTCTGAACTCTAGATCTGACATCGTACTAATGTCCGTATTGAGTAGGTCCCTGGCAGTCGGTACTACCTCTTGTTCTTTTTGTTGAGGTGATTTTTTCCGTCTTGTCATTTTGTGCAGAGGAGAATAGATTAATGAGAGAACAAAATGCTAGCAGGGTAACAATGTCCCCAGAAAATATACTCTAAACAAATCAGAAAAGACCTGAAGCAGTGGGAAAAGAAAAGGAAAGAGAGAAAAAAGAAAAGGAAAGAAAAAAAGAAGAAAGAAAAAGATAAAGATAAAAACAAACAAAAGCAGAAGAAAACAAAACAAAACAAAAACAGAATGTGATCAAATATGATCAGGCTGGATTATAGATCAGTGCCACACACTAGATTTTGGGTGTATTTTGGTCTGTTAATGAAAGTCCCTCCCAAAATTTTAAAGAAAGAAAAACTTATATATGTACAAAAATAAGGGTTGATATGATGAAGGGATGGAATATGACTGTAAAGATGGAAATTATAAAAAATTTTAAAAAAGGATTTGATAAGTTGTTTGAAAAAAGAAAGAAGAGGATTAAAAAAAAAAAGAAAGAAAGAAAGAAAAAAGGGAGAGAATGTGATCAGGCAGGGGAGTAGAAAAAAACCATACACTAGAGATTTAGAGTATATTTTGATCTGTTAGAAGAAACTATCTCAAGATTTTAAAGAGAGAACAACTTATATATATATGCCAAAAATACGGGTAACTACTATGAAGGGATAGAATATGACTTTAAAAATGAAAAAT
>NW_022591834.1:4042-5082 GCF_004348235.1 Phoca vitulina
CGGTAAACTTGGTCTTGGCTGGCTGTTCTTGCTGATCTTCTGGGGGACGGGCTTGTTGCCGTGGTTCCCAAATGTCTTTTCCGGAGGCAAAATTGCCCCGCCCTTGCCGGTCTGGGCTAAGTAATCTGCTCGGGTTTGCTCTCCGGAGCTTTTGTTCCCTGCAAGCTCTCCCTACAGCTTTGGAGGCGGAGAGTGAAAATGGTGGCCTCCCAGTCTCCGCCCCGGCAGAGCCGAGAACTCGGGGTCCCGCTCCTCAGTGCGCCCCCAGAGAAAAGCAGTCAGTCACTCCCGTCTCCCCGGTCTCCGGCCGCACTCCGCGCTCACCTGGCCTGTGACCGCGCCTTTCTATCTGGCACCCGACCCCGGGTGGAGTCTCCAAGCCCAGCAGATCCCCGCGGTGCGCTCCCGCACCTCTCCTCCCGGGGGAAGAAGGTGAGTCTCCCCGGATCTGCCGCTTGTTGGGTCCCTGCTGGAGGAGCAGTGGCCTGACTGTGCCGCGGATCACAGTTTATGGCAACCCCGAGCTGAGAGCCCGCGCCTGGGCTCCGTCTCTGCAGCCGGCTTCCCTGCTCCGATACCTGGGAGCTCTGCTGCACTCAGGCACCCCCGGTCTTTCTGTGACCCCGAGGGTCCTGAGACCACACTGTCCCGCGAGGGTTCCACCCCCCACTTCGCCACCAGAGTGACCTCCCTCAGCGGAGCAGACTTCTAAAAGTTCCGATTTTGTGCTCCGCGGCTCTATCACTTGCCAGAAGCGGCCGTCGGAGGCTCCTCCCCCGCCGTCTATCCTCCCGAATATCGCCACGGATTCACTTCTCCGCACGTCCTACCTTCCAAAAAGTGGTCGCTTTTCTGTTCAGAGAGTTGTTGCTCTTCTTTTCTTTGATCTCCTGTTGAGTTTGTAGGTGTTCAGAATGGTTTGATCCCTATCCAGCTGAATTCCTGAGAGGAGACGAAATCCAGGTCTCCTACTCCTCCGCCATCTTGCTCCCTCAGTTGCCTGGCTTTTTAGCTTCTTCTAATCTTGTTAGAAAACCATG
>NW_022591835.1:0-5081 GCF_004348235.1 Phoca vitulina
GATTTCGCGACCCTTACCCAGGGACCCCAACGCACTAGACGTTGACAATTGGCGCCCGAACAGGGACCCTGAAGGACGTTCAGGAAGGGTGAGTAATTTAATACAATACAGGGTTATGGGACAAGAAACCTCTACTCCTTATGTTCGAATGCTGAAGCATTCACTTGCTGTCTATGGCATTACTGTCGCTTCTACTGATATTGAGATGTGTTTGAAAGTGGTTCGAGACTGGAATCCTTGGTTTCCCGAGGAGGGCTCCCTGGAGGTGGATAATTGGCGGCGGGTCCGCCATAATGTAGAAAAGGCCATGAGGCAGGGGGAAAAGATTCCTGTACGATTTTGGTCCATCTGGTCGATTATATTTACAGTGTTAAGAGCAATGGAGGATGATCGCACGGTTGAGAATTTTCAGAAGGAAGTGGCTCCTTCGATACAGGACCTTCCCCTTGATACAAATGAGAAAAAGGCAATAGAAACGGATGCTTTTAAGCTTGCACTGCCTCACGAACCTAATGAGTGCGATAGCGATGAATCGAAACTGAAAGTAACGTCTGATCCCGAGACCGAGCACTTATGGAAGGTTTTTCAGCGGGTCATGACTATGGCGGGGGAATCTAAGAAAAAGCCTTCCGCTCCGCCTTTGCCGCCCGCGCTAGCTTTTTCTCCCAAAAATCCTTTTCTTTCTGCTGCTTTAGCTGAGCTTGATGCGTTAAAGGATAATGACGATGAGAGTGAGGCTGACAGACCTATCTTTGCTTTTCCAATTATTAGGCCTCCCCCGGTCCAGGGAGTCGCACAGGCCCCCTATTATGATGGGATAGATATAGGGGACATTGCACGTTTAAAAAAGGCAGTGACTCTATATGGACCGCAATCACATTATGTCAAAGAGCTCCTTATAGGTACAGCTCGACATTATAATAATTTTGCTCCAGAAGATTGGAGAGTCCTTTGTAGAGCTCTCTTAAAGGAGCCTGAATATCTGCAATGGCAGATGTGGTTCTCCGAGCTCTGTATGGATCAGGCTCGTAAGAACGCTTTAAGTCACAATCCTCGGGTCCAGGCTATAACTTACGAAATGTTGGCGGGAATAGGTCAATATTCTGATATTGCTGCTCAAGTTATTACCCCTGAAGAAATCCATGATCAATTACGGGAAATTAGTTTAGAAGCTTGGGATCGTATTCACCCAAAAGGAGAACATTATGGATCTTGGACTAAGGTTATTCAAAAGACTAACGAGCCTTATGTCGAGTTCTTATCGCGATTAAAATTAACCTTGGAGAGAACTGTCATAGGAGAAGAAGCTAGACAGCAGCTGTTAAAACTGCTGGCATATGAAAATGCTAATGAGGATTGTAAGAGAATTATATTGCCTATTAAAGATACAGGAGATATTAATGCTTTCATGAAGGCCTGTAAGGATGTTACATCAGAGAGTAGAAAGATGCAGCTGTTTGCTGAAACAATGGCCACTACCTGGCATTCCTTGCAATCTAAACAACTCGAGAGCATGAAATGTTTTGGTTGCGGTCAATTAGGGCATTTGAAAAGGAACTGTAAAGAAAAGAAACCTGACAAAGGGCGCGGACCTGGAATTTGTCCACGATGTAAGAAGGGAAAACATTGGGCTCGAGAATGTCGCACTAAATTAAATACAAGTTTTGCAGAAAAGCCGCAGGGAAACTCGATTTCGGGCCCTACCCCGGGCCCAGGACAAATGAACAGGGGAAACCAACCATATTCTCCCTTAGCCCAGCTACCCAACACAGTGCCGCAGTGGACATACCAGCCATAAGGCCATTTACTTTAAAAGGAGGGGATAGACCTCAGAAAATTCCTGCTGGAATTTATGGACCCTTACCAATTGGCACTTTTGCTCTATTAACAGGTCGCTCTGGTTTGACATCAAAAGGAGTGACTGTTCACTTAGGTATAATTGATGCTGATTACAGAGGAGAAATTCAAGTTCTTATGTCTTCCCTAGTCGATGTGTCCTTTGAAGCAGGAGAACGAATTGCCCAGTTATTGTTATTACCTTATCTCCCCATAGGTCAGACTACCGCTGTCAGGCATGGAGGGTTTGGCAGCACGGATCCAAAATGTGTTTTTTGGGCTACACAAATAACTCGTATGCAGCCCTTGATGACAGTTAAATTGAATACGAAAGATATTACTGTCTTGTTGGATACAGGGTCAGATATCACTATTATCAAAACTGCTGATTGGCCTGAAAATATCCCCTATAATGAGATTCCTTGTCAGATAAAAGGAGTTGGCAAGGCACCTGTCCGAAGTATTGGCTTAGCCACTCAATTTGTAACATTTACCTCCCAGGATGGGCAACTGGCCGTGTTAAAACCATATATTTTAGATGTTCCTTTAAATATTTTAGGCCGTGATGTTTTAGAACAGTGGGGAGCTCACCTGGAATTTTGATTATAGATGGAACCTATTAAAATATTATGGAAATCCGAAGATCCCTTGTGGATTGAACAATGGCCATTAACTAAGGAAAAATTGGCTGCTGCACATTAATTGGCTCAAAAACTAAAAGTGCATATTGGACAACTAAAAGGTATTGGGTTCAAAATACAGATTTTAATTCAGTCCAACAAAATGAATTATTTGCCATCGCCCAAGTATTAAAAGATTTTCCCTCGGCTGTGAATATTCTTGCTGATTCAGCATATGCTGTTGGGGTCGTTAAAAATGTATATACTGCCGTGGTATATTCTAATAAGTCCAACCTACTTAGTTTATTTTTACTCTTACAAACTTTGTTAAGAAATCGTAATACTCGTATTTATGTAACTCATATTCGCTCTCATACTAATCTTCCTGGTTCCTTGGCTTATGGCAATGCTCAAGTAGACGCTTTGGTGTCATTTGCATCTGCAGACGAGGAACATAATTTATTGCATACCAATGCTGGTAGATTACATGTTCAATATAAAATTCCTTATCGTCAAGCAAAACAAATTATAAAACAGTGTCCTATTTGCAGACCTTTACACTTACGTGCTGTAAAAGCTGGGGTTAATCCTCGAGGAACTTATGCCAACGAACTTTGGCAAATGGATGTTACTCATGTGGCACAATTTGGTCGATTATCTTATGTACATGTTGTAATAGATACTTATTCTCAATTTATATGGGCCACAGCACAAATGGGTGAAACTACACAACATGTTATTACTCATTTATTAGAAACGTTTGCTGTGATGGGTTTACCTTCCAGTATCAAGACAGATAATGGGCCAGCTTATAAAAGTAAAAAATTTCAAGCTTTCTGTTTGCAATATGGTATAATGCATAAAACAGGCATTGAATATAATCCCCAAGGACAGGCCATTGTGGAGCGTGCACACAGTACTTTAAAATTGCAAATTAAAAAATTAAAAAGGAGGAAAACAGATCATATATTATCATTTACTCAATCTAATGCACGTTCCATTTTGTCACAAGTATTGTTTACATTGAATTTCTTGAATCTTCCGCAGGGAGATATTCTCTCGAGAGCAGAAAAACAGTTCATAGAGGGAGAGACGGCTCCTCTTCCCTTGAATGAACATATATGGTTTAAGCCCGCTGCGGATGCAGAATGGCAGCCAGGATTGTTGCTTTATAGGGGGAAAGGTTATGCTTATGTTTCCACAGAAAATGGACAAACCTGCTCCTGGCTCCCAGCAAGGTGGATCCGGTCGCGGACCAATCCGGACGGCTGTCAGGCGACGCATGGAAGCCCCGAGAGTGCACGAATCGATGTTACAAGCTGATGAATCTCTCCTGCAAGCTATGGCTCACTTACATTTGGATAGGCGTCATCACTGGCGGCCTCCGCCTCTTGCTTTACCCACTTGGGGGCATATTAAAAAGCTTGCTGGGGAGGGACAAAAAATTTTGAAGGAAACAAGAAAGCCTTGTACACCTGAGCATTTGTTTTTGGCCATGTGCGCTTTGCTTACTATGTCACCCCCTCCTATTGAGGCGACTAATGTAAGTTATTGGGCTTATATACCTAACCCACCTATGATGGAACCTGCACCTTGGGGAAGTGCAGATATTCCCATTTATACCTCCCCGATGATACTTTCGCCTCCTTGGAAGAATCTGACTTATCTTAATCAGGATGACGGTACCTTTACCATATCTAATTTTGATAGGAAATTTTAGTTTTAATGATGGAATTAGCTGTATTAAATGTCGATTGTATTCTTGTATTAATAGTTCTATAGAATTTAAACCAGGATATTCTCTTATGATTTTGCAACAACGCTCTCATATTTGGCTTCCAGTAAATTTAGAACGTCTATGGGCTCAAAATCCAGTGGATGCTCTGGTATTGGAATTTTTCAGAAAAGTTTTGAAACGAACTAAACGATTGATTGGTATTGTTGTAGCAGTCATTCTAAGTTTAATTACGGTAACCACATTAGCCACTGTTTCTGGAATTGCGTTACATACATCTTTGCAAACTAAACATTTTGTAGAAAATTGGCACCGTGATTCACGGGATCTTTGGCTTTCCCAAACTATGATTGATACTCGTTTGCAAACGCAGATAGATGTTCTTAGACAAACTGTTAGTTGGTTAGGGAAGAAGGTTTTAACAATTGAAAGACAAATTTGGTTGCGTTGTGATTGGAATTCCACATCCTTTTGTATTACTAATTTAAGATATAATGAATCTCAACATGATTGGAGTATTATCCAGAAATATTTAGAGGGCAATTCATCGGCGACAGATATGATTAATAATTTGCATACTAATATTCAGGAGATATTTGGAAAACCCTTTGAGAATGAGGATGCTGCTACATTGGCTCAGTCGTTTTTGAAGCAATTTGAAGGACTAGACCCGAAGGGAATTATTCAAAGCTTAGGGCATACCGCTGGAGGAATCGGAATTTCATTAATTTTTGTTATATGCTGTTTTCTGTGCATGTATGTATGTTTCGTTCGACCTTCCCGGAAGTCTATTGCCACTCTCTGGTGGGCGTTTCTTTTTAAACAAAGGAAAAAAGAAGGAATTGAGGCTAATACAGGTATGTGAGCCCTCTGTGGCCGTGATTGTTTGT
>NW_022591836.1:0-5077 GCF_004348235.1 Phoca vitulina
TCTGGTAAGCGCTGTGAATTGTGCAAGACTGTTGAATCTCAGATCTGTACCTCTGAAACAAATAATGCAATATATGTTAAGGAAGAAAAAAAGAAGAAGAATGTAGCAGGAGGGGAAGAATGAAGGGGGAGAAATCGGAGGGGGAGAAGAACCATGAGAGACGATGGACTCTGAAAAACAATCTGAGGGTTCTAGAGGGGAGGGGGGTGGGAGGATGGGTTAGCCTGGTGATGGGTATTGAGGAGGGCACGTTCTGCATGGAGCACTGGGTGTTATGCACAAACAATGAATCATGGAACACTATATCTAAAACTACTGATGTAATGTATGGGGATTAACATAACAATAAAAAAATTTAATAAATAAAAAAGAACGCTTGCTGATTAGACTTCCATGCAAAAGTGGGGACGCAGTGCTAGCCTCAGGAAACAAGTGGGGAGTCGTGTTCTGCCTTCTGCCGGGGCCTGAGTCCCACATGGAAAATGGTTCTGGACTCACTTGCAGTGCGCTCACGCATGCACACAGCAAAATGCGTCCACCCTCCGGCATGGCTACTTTAGCCGAAGCAGGAATTCTCTACAGAGTTGTTCCTTTGAGTTAGGTGGTTGGCTTTAGGCCTGCAGGCACACCCGGGGCAAGGGTACCAGCCTCATAAACAAGAGGTGAGTTGAGAGCTGCCTTCCGCACCGGCCTGTTTCTCACTCCATTTCACGTATGGGACCCTTTCCCTGGGCTCTCGTACACGAGCAGTGTCAAATTCCCCTGGCTTCAGGAACGGCAATGTTAACTAAAACACAGTAACTCTATAGCATTGATTCTTGGTGTTAGTATCCTGGTAACTAGGCATCCAGGCACACAGGGTACAGCAGTGCTAATCTCCTCAAACAAGAGGTGAGTCGACAGCAGCCTTCCAGGCCTGCTTCTCACTCCGAGTTACGTTTAGGTTCCATTTCTCATGCTTTCACAAAAACACACAATAGATGAAGTGCATGCTCAGGAAGGGCGATCTTTGCTGAGGCACGGGTCCTCTGCACTTTTGTTCCTTTGCGTTGGGTGGATGGCACTTAAGACTACACGCACACACGGGAGAGCCGATCTAGTTTCCCGAAACAAGAGTTGAGTCGATAGCTGCCTCCTGCCCATGCTTATTTCTCCCTCGGAATTCTGCTGGGACTCATTCCCCAGATTTGCACTCAAGCAGAGTTGAAAATGCTCCCACACTGTGGAGAGGCGAATGAGCTGAAGCTGGGATTCTTGACCGGCTTCTTTCTGCCAAATCAGTGTGGAGCACTTGGCATTCCTATGCACACATGGAGCGGTAGAGTTAGCTTCAGGTAACAAGAGCTGAGTCGAGAGGTGCCTTCTGGCCCGGACTTCTTCTCCCTCGGTCTCACGTAAGGAACCCGGTCCCCAGGCTCTCACCCACGGTAGCCTGGAAACTGCTTCCTCCCTCAGAGACGTGGATGGTAGCTAAAGCACGGTTTCTCTACCGTGTTTTTTCTTCGAGTTAGAACGCTAGCGATTAGACTTCCATGCGAAAATGGGGCCGCAGTGCTACCTTGATGAAACACATGGCGAGTCGTGTTCTGCCTTCTGCTGGGGCCTGAGTCTCACTCGCAAAAAGCTTTGGACTCCCTTGCAAGGCTCTCACGCACGCACACAACAAAATGCTTCCCCACCCTCTGGAGTGGCTGTTTTAGCTGAAGCATGGATTCTCTACCAAGTTTTTCCTTCGAGTTAGGTGGTTCTCTTTAAGCCTGCACGCACACCCGGGGTAATGGTACTCGCCCCATAGCCATGGTATGAGTGGAGGGCTGCCTTGTTTACCGGCCTGTCTCTCCCCCGATTTTACGAAATGGAACCCGTCCCCAGGCTCTCACCCACAGGACACCCTATACTGCTTCCTCCCACAGAGGTCGACGGTAGCTAAAGCACGGTTTCTCTACAGTGTTGTTTCTCCGAGTTACAACGCTGGTGATTAGACTTCCATGCAAAAGTGGGGCCGCAGTGCTAACTTCATGAAACAAGTGGGGAGGCGTGTCCTCCCTTCTCCCGGGGCCTGAGTCTCACACGGAAAATGGTTTGGGACTCCATTGCACTTCTCTCACGCAGGCACACAGCAAAATGCTTCCAGCCTCAGGAATGCCTATGTTCGCTGAAGCAGGAATTCTCTACAGAGTTGTTGCTTCGACTTAGGTGCTTGGCTTTAGGCCTGCAGGCACACCCGGGGCAACTGCACTAGCCTCGTAAACAAGAGGTGAGTTGACAACTGCCTTCTGCACTGGCCTGTCTCTCCCTCGATTTTACCTAGGGAACCTGTCCCCAGGCTCTCACCCACAGTGCAGCGTAAACTGCTTTCTCACACAGAGAGGTCGACGGTAGCTAAAGCACGCTTTCTCTACACTGTTGTTTCGTCGAGTTTGAACGCTAGCGATTAGACTTCCAGGCAAAAGTAAGGCCGCAGTGCTAGCTTGATGAAACACACGGCGAGTCGTGTTCTGCCTTCTGCTGGGGCCTGAGTCTCACTCACAAAAAGCTTTGGACTCCCTTGCAGTGCTCTCACGCACGCACAGAACAAAATGCTTCCACCCTCAGGAGCGGCTGTTTTTGCTGAAGTACGGATTATCTACCGAGGTTTTCCTTGAGTTAGGTAGTTGATTTTCACCATACACACACCCCCGGGGCAACGCTACTAGCCCCATAACCATGATGTGATTTGTGAGCTGCCTTGTGTACCGGCCTGTCTCTACCCCGATTTTACGAAATGGAAACCATCCCCATGCTGTCAAACACAGTACACCCTAAACTGCTTCCTCCCAGAGAGAGGTCCTTGGAAGGTAAAACACTGTTTCCGTACACTGTTCTTTCTCCGAATTAGAATGCTAGCGATTAGACTTCCATACAAAAGTAGGGCCGCAGGGCTAGCTAAATCAAACACACTGGGAGTCTTGTTCTGTCTTTTGGTGGGGCCTGAGCCTCATTCGTAAAATGCTTTGGACTCCCTCGCATTGCTCGACGCACGCACACCACAAAATGCTTCCACCCTCAGGAGCGGCTCTTTTCACTGAAGCCTGGAGTCTCTACCGAGTTTTTCCTTTGTCTTAGGGGGCTGATGTTCAGCCTGCACACACCCCCCGGGCCAATGCTACTAGCCCCATAGCCATGATGTGATTTGTGAGCTGCCTTCTGTACCGGCCTGTCTCTACCCCGATGTTACGAAATGGATCCATTCCCGTAGCTCTAAGCCACAGTACACCCTAAACTGCATCCTCCCACAGAGAGGTCGTCTGAAGCTAAAACACTGCTTCTGTACACTGTTGTTTCTTCGAGTTACAACGCTAGCGATTAGATTTCCACGCAAAAGTAGGGCCGCAGTGCTAGCTAAAGCAAACACATGGGGAGTCTTGTTTTGCCTTTTGCTGGTCCTGAGTCTCACTCGTAAAAAGCTTTGGACTCCCTTGCAGTGCTCTCACGCATGCACACAACAAAATGCTTCCACCCTCAGGAGCACCTGTTTTCGCTGAAGCATGGATTCTCTACCGAGTTTTTCCTTCGAGTTAGGTGGCTGACTTTGAGCCTGCACGCACCCCCGGTGCAACGCTACTAGCCCCATAACCATGATGTGATTTGTGAGCTGCCTTCTGTACCGGCCTGTCTCTACCCCGATTTTACGAAATGGAGCCAGTCCCGTACCTCTCTGCCACAGTACACCCTGAACTGCTTCCTCCCACAGAGAGGTCTTCGGAAGCTAAAACACTGTTTCTGTACACTGTTGTTTGTTCGAGTTAGAACCCTACTGATTAGACTTCAATTCAAAAGAGGTGCTGCAGTGCTAGCTAAATCAAACACAGGGGGGTCTTGTTCTGCCTTTTGCTGGGGCCTGAGTCTCACTCGTAAAAACCTTTAGACTCCCTTACAATGCTCTCACGTATGCACACAAGAAAATGTTTCCACCCTCAGGAGCGGCTGTTTTCCCTGAAGCACGGAATCTCTACCGAGTTTTTCCTTAATGTTAGGGGGCTGACATTCAGCCTACACGCACCCACGGGGCTGTGCTACTAGCCCCATATCCATGATGCGATTTGTGAGCTGCCTTATGTACCGGCCTGTCTCCACCCCGATTTTACGAAATGGAAACCATCCCCATGCTGTCAACCACAGTACACCCTAAACCGCTTCCTCTCACAGAGAGGCTGTCGGACACAAAAACACTGTTTCTGTACACTGTTCTTTGTTCGAATTAGAACGCTAGCGATTAGACATCCAAAGAAAGTAGGGCCGCAGTAGTAGCTAAATCAAACACACTGGGAGTCATGTTCTACCTTTTGGTGGGGCCTGAGTCTCACTCGTAAAATGCTTTGGACTCCCTTGCAGTGCTCTCACGCACGCACACAACAAAATGCTTCCACCCTCAGGAGCACCTGTTTTCGCTGAAGCACGGATTCTCTACCGAGTTTTTCCTTCGAGTTAGGTGGCTGACTTTGAGCCTGCACGCAACCCCGGGGCAACGCTACTAGCCCCATAACCATGATGTGATTTGTGAGCTCCCTTCTGTACCGGCCTGTCTCTACCCCGATTTTACGAAATGGAACCAGTCCCGTACCTCTCGGCCACAGTACACCCTGAACTGCTTCCTCCCACAGAGAGGTCGTCGGAAGCTAAAACACTGTTTCTGTACACTGTTGTTTGTTCGAGTTAGAACCCTACTGATTAGACTTCAAATCAAAAGGAGTGCTGCAGTGCTATCTAAATCAAACACCGGGGGTTCATGTTCTGCCTTTTGCTGGGGCCTGAGTCTCACTCGTAAAAACCTTTGGACTCCCTTACAATGCTCTCACGTATGCACACAAGAAAATGCTTCCACCCTCAGGAGTGGCTGTTTTCTCTGAAGCACGGATTCTCTACCGAGGTTTTCCTTCCTGTTAGGTGGCTGACTATAAGCCTGCACGCAGCCCCGTGGCAACGCTACTAGCCCCATAACCATGATGTGATTTGTGAGCTGCCTTCTGTAACGGCCTGTCTCAACCCCGATTTTACGAAATGGAAACCATCCACATGCTGTCACACACACTACACC
>NW_022591837.1:0-5065 GCF_004348235.1 Phoca vitulina
AGGTCTGTGATTCAACAGTCTTACACAATACACAGCGCTCACCATAGCACATACCCTCCCCAATGTCTATCACCCAGCCACCCCATCCCTCCCATCCCCCACCACTCCAGCAACCCCCAGTTTGTTTCCTGAAATTAAGAATTCCTCATATCAGTGAGATCATATGATACATGTCTTTCTCTGATTGACTTATTTGGCTCAGCATAATACCCTCCAGTTCCATCCAAGTTGTTGCAAATGGCAAGATTTCATTCCTTTTGATGGCTGCATAATATTCCATTGTATATATATACCACCTCTTCTTTATCCATTCATCTGTCGATGGACATCTTGGATCTTTCCATAGTTTTGCTGTTGTGGACATTGCTGCTATAAACATCGGGGCACACGTACCCCTTCGGATTCCTACATTTGTATCTTTGGGGTAAATACCCAGTAGTGTAATTGCTGGGTCGTAGGGTAGCTCTATTTTCAACTTTTTGAGGAACCTCCATACTGTTTTCCAGAGTGGCTGCACCAGCTTGCATTCCCACCAACAGTGTAGGAGGGTTGCCCTTTTTCCTCATCCCCGCCAACATCTGTCATTTCCTGACTTGTTAATTTTAGCCATTCTGACTGGTGTGAGGTGGTATCTCATTGAGGTTTTGATTTGGATTTCCCTGATGCCGAGTGATGTTGAGCACTTTTTAGTGTGTCTATTGGCCATTTGGATGTCGTCTTTGAAAAAACGTCTGTTCATGTCTTCTGCCCATTTCTTGATTGGATCATTTGTTCCTTGGGTGTTGAGTTTAATAAGTTCTTAATAGATTTTGGATACTAGCCCTTTATCTGATATGTCATCTGCAAATATCTTCTCCCATTCTGTCGGTTGTCTTTTGGTTTTGTTGACTATTTCTTTTGATGTGCAAAAGCTTTTTATCTTGATGAAGACCCAATAGTTCATTTTTGCCTTTGCTTCCCTTGCCTTTGGCGATGTTTCTAGGAAGAAGTTGCTGCGGCTGAGGTCGAAGAGGTTGCTGCCTGTGTTCTCCATTAGGATTTTGATGGACTCCTATCTCACATTTAGGTCTTTCAACCATTTTGAGTTTGTTTTTGTGTGTGGTGTAAGGAAATGGTCCAGTTTCATTCTTCTGCATGTGGCTGTCCAATTTTCCCAACACCATTTGTTGAACAGATTGTCTTTTTTCCACTGGACATTCTTTCCTGTTTTGTCAAAGATTTGTTGACCATAGAGTTGAGGGTCCATTTCTGGGCACTCTATTCTGTTCCATTGATCTATGTGTCTGTTTTTGCGCCAGTATCATACTATCTTGATGATTACAGCTTTGTAATAGAGCTTGAAGTCGGGAATTGTGATGCCGCCAGCTTTGGTTTTCTTTTTCAACATTCCTCTGGCTATTCGGGGTCTTTTCTGATTCCATACAAATTTTAGGATTATTTGTTCCATTGCTTTGAAAAAAGTTGATGGTATTTTGATAGGGATTACATTGAATGTGTAGATTCTCTAGGTAACATTGACATCTTCACAGTATTTTTCTTCCAATCCATGAGCATGGAACGTTTTTCCATTTCCATTTTCCATTTCTATTTTATTGTGTCTTCCTCAATTTCTTTCATGAGTATTTTACAGTTTTCTGAGTACAGATTCTTTGCCTCTTTGGTTAGATTTATTCCTGGATATCTTATGGTTTTGGGTGCAATTGTAAATGGGATCGACTCCTTAATTTCTCTTTCTTCTGTCTTGTTGGTGTATAGGAATGCCACTGATTTCTGTGCATTGATTTTATATCCTGCCACTTTACTGAATTCCTCTATGAGTTTTGGGGTGGAGTCTTTTGAGTTTTCCACATAAAGTATCATATCATCTGCAAAGAGTGAGAGTTTGATTTCTTCTTTGCTGATTTGGTTGCCTTTGATTTCTTTTTGTTGTCTGATTGCTGTGGCTAGGACTTCTAGTACTATGTTGAATAGCAGTGGTGATAGTGGACATCCCTGCCGTGTTCCTGACCTTAGGGGGAAAGCTCTTAGTTTTTCCCCATTGAGAATGATATTCGCTGTGGGTTTTTCATAGATGGCTTTTATGATATTGAGGTATGTACCCTCTATCCCTATACTCTGAGGAGTTTTGATCAAGAAAGGATGCTATACTTTGTCAAATGCTTTTTCTGCATCTATTGAGAGGATCATATGGTTCTTGTTCTTTCTTTTATTAATGTATTGTATCACATTGATTTGCAGATGTTGAAACAAACTTGCAGCCCAGGGATAAATGCCACTTGGTTGTGGTGAATAATCTTTTCAATGTACTGTTGTATCCTCTTGGCTAGTATTTTAGTGAGAATTTTTGCATCCATGTTCATTAAGGATATTGGTCTGTAATTCTCCTTTTTGATGGGGTCTTTTTCTGGTTTTGATCAAGGTAATGGTGGCCTCATAAAACGAGTTTGGAAGTTTTCATTCCGTTTCTGTTTTTTGGAACAGTTTCAGAAGAATAGGTATTAATTCTTCTTTAAATGTTTGGTTGAATTCCCCTGGGAAGCCATCTGGCCCTGGGCTCTTGTTTCTTGGGAGACTTTTGATTACTGCTTCAATTTCCTTAGTGGTTATAGGTCTGTTCAGCTTTTCTGTTTCTTCCTGGTTCAGTTTTGGTAGTTTATACATCTCTAGGAATGCATCCAATTCTTCCAGATTATCTAATTTGCTGGCATAGAGTTGCTCATAATATGTTCTTAGAATTGTTTCTATTTCTTTGGTGTTGGTTGTGATCTCTCCTTTTTCATTCATGATTTCATTTATTTGGGTCCTTTCTCTTTTCTTTTTGATAAGTCTGGCCAGGGGTTTATCAATCTTGTTAATTCTTTCAAAGAACCAGCTCCTAGTTTCGTTGATCTGTTCTACTGTTCTTTTGGTTTCTATTTCATTGATTTCTGCTCTGATCTTTATTATTTCTCTTCTCCTGCTGGGTTTAGGCTTTATTTGCTGTTCTTTCTCCAGCTCCTTTAGGTGTAGGATTAGGTTGTGTATTTGAGACCTTTCTTGTTTCTTGAGAAAGGTTTGTATTGCTATATACTTTCCTCTTAGATCTGCCTTTGCTGCATCCCAAAGATTTTGAACAGTTGTGTTTTCATTTTCATTTGTTTCCATGAATTTTTTCAATTCTTCTTTAATTTCCGGGTTGACCCATTCATTCTTTAGTAGGATGCTCTTTAGCCTCCATGTATTTGAGTTCTTTCCGACCTTCCTCTTGTGATTGAGTTCTAGTCTCAAAGCATTGTGGTCTGAAAATATGCAGGGAATGATCCCAATCTTTTGGTACTGGTTGAGACCTGATTTGTGACCTAGGATGTGATCTATTCTGGAGAATGTTCCATGGGCACTAGAGAAGAATGTGTATTCTGTTGCTTTGGGATGGAATGTTCTGAATATATCTGTGAAGTCCATTTGGTCCAGTGTGTCATTTAAAGTCTTTATTTCCTTGTTGATCTTTTGCTTAGATGATCTGTCCATTTCAACAAGGGGGGTGTTAAAGTCCCCCACTATTATTGTATTGTTGTCAATGTGTTTTTTTGCTTTTGTTATTATTTGGCTTATATAATTGGCTGCTCCCATGTTAGGGGCATAGATATTTACAGTTGTTAGATCTTCTTGTTGGATAGACCCTTTAAGTAGGATATAGTGTCCTTCCTCATCTCTTATTATAGTCTTTGGTTTAAAATCTAATTTGTCTGATATAAGAATTGCCACCCCAGCTTTCTTTTGGTGTCCATTAGCATGGTAAATTGTTTTCCACCCCCTCACTTTCAATCTGGGGGTGTCTTTGGATCTAAAATGAGTCTCTTGCAGACAGCATATTGATGGGTCTTGTTTTTTTATCCAATCTGATAGCCTGTGCCTTTTGATTGGGGCATTTAGCTCATTTACATTCAGGGTAACTATTGAAAGACATGAATTTAGTGCCATTGTATTGCCTGTAAGGTGACTGTTACTGTATATTGTCTGTGTTCCTTTCTGGTCTATGTTACTTTTAGGCTCTCTCTTTGCTTAGAGGACCCCTTTCAAGATTTCTTGTAGGGCTGGTTTTGTGTTTGCAAATTCCTTTAGTTTTTGTTTGTCCTGGAAGCTTTTTATCTCTCCTTCTATTTTCAATGACAGCCTAGCTGGATATAGTATTCTTGGCTGCACATTTTTCTCATTTAGTGCTCTGAATATATCATTGCCAGTCCTTTCCGGCCTGCCAGGTCTAGGTCTGTTGCCAGTCTAATGTGTTTACCATTGTAGGTTAAAGATCTCTTATCCTGAGCTGCTTTCAGGATTTTCTCTTTGTCTCTGAGACTCGTAAGTTTTACTATTAGACATCGGGGTGTTGACCTATTTTTATTGATTTTGAGGGGAGGTTCTCTGTGCCTCCTGGATTTTGATGCCTGTTTCCTTCCCCAAATTAGGGAAGTTCTCTGCTATAATTTGCTCCAATATACCTTCTGCCCTCTCTCTCTTTCTTCTTCTTCTGGGATCCCAATTATTCTAATGTTGTTTCATCTAATGGTATCACTTATCTCTCGAATTCTGCCCTTGTGATCCAGTAGTTGTTTATCTCTCTTTTTCTCAGCTTCTTTATTTTCCATCATTTGGCCTTCTATATCACTGATTCTCTCTTCTGCCTCATTTATCCCAGCAGTTAGAGCCTCCATTTTGGATTGCACCTCATTAATAGCCTTTTTGATTTCGACTTGGTTAGATTTTAGTTCTTTTATTTCTCCAGAGAGGGTTTCTCTGATATCTTCCATGCATTTTTCAAGCCCAGCTACTCTCTTTAAAATCGTCATTCTGAACTCTAGTTCTGACATCTTACTAATGTCCGTATTGATTAGGTCCCTGGCAGTCGGTACTGTCTCTTCTGCTTTTTCTTCAGGTGATTTTTTCCGTCTTGTCATTTTGTCCAGAGGGGAATAGATGAATGAGAGAACAAAATGCTAACAGGGTAACAACGACCCCAGAAAAATATACACTAAACAAATCAGAGGAGACCTGAAACCGGGGGAAAAGAAAGGGAAAGAAAGAAAAAAGA
>NW_022591838.1:0-5065 GCF_004348235.1 Phoca vitulina
TGGAATGTTCTGAATATGTCTGTGAAGTCCATTTGGTCCAGTGTGTCATTTAAAGTCTTTATTTCCTTGTTGATCTTTTGCTTAGACGATCTGTCCATTTCAGTGAGGGGGGTGTTAAAGTCCCCCACTATTATTGTATTGTTGTCGATGTGTTTCTTTGCTTTTGTTATTAATTGCCTTATATAATTGGCTGCTCCCATGTTAGGGGCATAGATATTTACAATTGTTAGATCTTCTTGTTGGATAGACCCTTTAAGTATGATATAGTGTCCTTCCTCATCTCTTATTACAGTCTTTGGTTTAAAATCTAATTTGTCTGATATAAGGATTGCCACCCCAGCTTTCTTTTGGTGTCCATTAGCATGGTAAATGGTTTTCCACCCCCTCACTTTCAATCTGGGGGTGTCTTTGGGTCTAAAATGAGTCTCTTGCAGACAGCATATCGATGGGTCTTGTTTTTTAATCCAATCTGATAGCCTGTGTCTTTTGATTGGGGCATTTAGCCCATTTACATTCAGGGTAACTATTGAAAGATAGGAGTTCAGTGCCATTGTATTGCCTGTAAAGTGACTGTTACTGTATATTGTTTGTGTTCCTTTCTGGTCTATGTTGCTTTTAGGCTCTCTCTTTGCTTAGAGGACCCCTTTCAATATTTGTTGTAGGGCTGGTTTCGTGTTTGCAAATTCCTTTAGTTTTTGTTTGTCCTGGAAGCTTTTTATCTCTCCTTCAATTTTCAATGACAGCCTAGCTGGATATAGTATTCTTGGCTGCATATTTTTCTCATTTAGTGCTCTGAATATGTCCTGCCAGTCCTTTCTGGCCTGCCAGGTCTCTGTGGATAAGTCTGTTGCCAATCTAATGTTTCTACCATTGTAGGTTACATATCTCTTCTCCCGAGCTGCTTTCAGGATTTTCTCTTTGTCTCTGAGACTCGTAAGTTTCACTATTAGATGTCGGGGTGTTGACCTATTTTTATTGATTTTGAGAGGGGTTCTCTGTGCTTCCTGGATTTTGATGCCTGTTTCCTTCCCCAAATTAGGGAAGTTCTCTGCTATAATTTGCTCCATTATACCTTCTGCCCCTCTCTCTCTTTCTTCTTCTTCTGGGATCCCAATTATTCTAATGTTGTTTCGTCTTATGGTATCGTTTATCTCTCGAATTCTGCCCTCGTGATCCAGTAGTTGTTTATCTCTCTTTTTCTCAGCTTCTTTATTTTCCATCATTTGGTCTTCTATCTCACTGATTCTCTCTTCTGCCTCATTTATCCTAGCAGTTAGCGCCCCCATATTTGATTGCACCTCATTAATAGCCTTTTTGATTTCTACTTGGTTCGATTTTAGTTCTTTTACTTCTCCAGAACGGGTTTCTCTAATAACTTCCATGTTTTTTTCAAGCCCAGCTAGTATCTTTAAAGTGATGATTCTGAACTCTAGATCTGACATCGTACTAATGTCCGTATTGAGTAGGTCCCTGGCAGTCGGTACTACCTCTTGTTCTTTTTGTTGAGGTGATTTTTTCCGTCTTGTCATTTTGTGCAGAGGAGAATAGATGAATGAGAGAACAAAATGCTAACAGGGTAACAACGTCCCCAGAAAATATACTCTAAACAAATCAGAAAAGACCTGAAGCAGTGGGAAAAGAAAGGGAAAGAGAGAAAAAAGAAAAGGAAAGAAAAAAAGAAAAAAGAAAAAGATAAAGATAAAAACAAACAAAAGCAGAACAAAACAAAACAAAACAAAAACAGAATGTGATCAAATATGATCAGGCTGGATTATAGATCAGTGCCACACACTAGATTTTGGGTGTATTTTGGTCTGTTAAAAGAAAGTCCCTCCCAAAATTTTAAAGAAAGAAAAACTTATATATGTACAAAAATAAGGGTTGATATGATGAAGGGATGGAATATGACTGTAAAGATGGAAATTATAAAAAATTTTAAAAAAGGATTTGATAAGTTGTTTGAAAAAAGAAAGATGAGGATTAAAAAAAAAAAGAAAAAAGGGAGAGAATGTGATCAGGCAGGGGAGTAGAAAAAAACCATACACTAGAGATTTAGAGTATATTTTGATCTGTTAGAAGAAACTATCTCAAGATTTTAAAGAGAGAACAACTTATATATATATGCCAAAAATACGGGTAACTACTATGAAGGGATAGAATATGACTTTAAAAATGAAAAATAAATAATTTTTTTTTTTAAAAAGGGATTGATAAGATGTTGGTTGAAAAAGGGAAAAAGAAAAATTCAAAAAAAAAAGAAAAAAGGAAAAAAGAAAAAAAGACAGTTAAAAAAATAATTAACTTTGAAAGACTAAAGAATCATGGTAAAAAAGCCATGAATTCTATCTGCAGTATTCCCCTAGCGCTGGAGTCCTGCCGTTCTCAGTGATCGGTAAACTTGGTCTTGGCCGGCTGTTCTCGCTGACCTTCTGGGGGAGGGGCCTGTTGCCGTGGTTCCCAAATGTCTTTGCCGGAGGCAGAATTGCCCCGCCCTTGCCGGTCCGGGCTAAGTAATCCGCTCGGGTTTGCTCTCCGGAGCTTTTGTTCCCTGCAAGCTTTCCGTACAGCTTTGGAGGCGGAGAGTGAAAATGGCGGCCTCCCAGTCTCCGCCCCAGAGGAGCCGAGAACTCGGGGTCCCGCTCCTCAGTGAGCCCCCAGAGAAAAGCCGTCAGTCACTCCCGTCTCCCCGGTCTCCGGCCGCCCTCCGTGCTCACCCGGCCTGTGACCGCGCGTTTCTATCCGGCACCCGACCCCGCGTGGAGTCTCCAAACCCAGCAGATCCCCGCGGTGCGCTCCCGCGCTGCTCCTCCCAGGGGAGGAAGGGGGTCTCCCCGGATCTGCCGCTTGTTGGGTCCCTGCTGGAGGAGCAGTGGCCCGACTGTGCCGCGGATCACGGTCTATGACAACCCCGAGCTGAGAGCCCGCGCCTCGGCTCTGTCTCTGCAGCCGGCTTCCCCGCTCCGATCCCTGGGAGCTCTGCCACACTCAGGCACCCCCGGTCTTTCTGTGACCCCGAGGGTCCTGAAACCACACTGTCCCGCGAGGGTTCCACCCCCCACTTCGCCACCAGAGTGACGTCCCTCAGCGGAGCAGACTCTAAAAGTTCCGATTTTGTGCTCCGTGGCTCTATCACTTGCCAGAAGCGGCCGACGGAGGCCCCTCCCCCGCCATCTATCCTCCCGAATATCGCCTCGGATTCACTTCTCCGCATGTCCTACCTTCCAGAAAGTGGTCGCTTTTCTGTTCAGAGAGTTGTTGCTATTCTTTTCTTCGATCTCCTGTTGAGTTTGTAGGTGTTCAGAATGGTTTGATCCCTATCCAGCTGAATTCCTGAGAGGAGACGAAATCCAGGTCTCCTACTCCTCTGCCATCTTGCTCCGCCTCCTGGATGTCTTCTTTACAGAAATGTCTGTTCATGTCTTCTGCCCATTTCTTGATTGGATTCTTTGTTCTTTGGGTGTTGAATTTGATAAGTTCTTCCTAGATTTTGGATACAAGCCCTTTATCTGATATGTCAGTTGCAAATATCTTCTCCCATTTTGTCGGTTGTCTTTTGGTTTTGTTGACTGTTTCTTTTGCTGTGCAAAAGCTTTTTATCTGGATGAAGTCCCAATAGTTCATTTTTGCCCTTGCTTCCCTTGCCTTGGGCGATATTTCTAGGAATAAGTTACTGTGGTTGAGGTCAAGAGGTTGCTGCCTGTGTTCTTCTTTAGGATTTTGATGGACTCCTGTCTCACATTGAGGTCTTTCAACCATTTTGAGTCTATTTTTGTGTGTGGTGTTGGGAAATGGTCCAGTTTCATTCTTCTGCATGTGGCTGTCCAATTTTCCCAACACCATTTGTTGAAGAGACATGAATTACCTTTTAAAAGAGCAACCAGGAAAACCCAGGTCAGCCTAAACTCCATGGTGAGTTGTCTGTGTTCTGTCCTGATCAGTGAATGGGAACACCTGGGTTTCCCAAGGCTGGGGCTCCTCTCCCTGTTTTAATCAGCAGAAGGAGGGCCCTATTTGCATGCCCTCACGTGGGATCGGGGGCAAGGAGCTTTCCCATTCCTGGTTTATAAGGGCACTAATCCCATCAAGAGACTGCACCCTTCGGACCTTTGTGCTTCCCTAAGACCCGACCTCCTCCTCCCATCACATTGGCCTTAAGTTTCAACATGGGGATGGTAGAGGTCATACACATTGAGCTGATATCAGCAACTGGAGGATCAATTAGTTATTCCCTGCAGGCGGAAGGCTCCTCCCATCCAGCACCTCAACATGAGGACTCTCATGGATCCAAGTGAAACTTCTGTTCTTCACATGCACACAGTGAACACAGAACCTTCAGTACCAGCTGGTGACTTTGTGGAGTGGACAAAGTCCACCTAAGACACTGGGTAAGATTTCAGTCCACTTCAATTATCATGTCATAATGTGTGCTGCTTCCCTGTAATCAATCTCATTTTCCTAGGATTCAGACCTTTGTCTACTTGGAATGGCCATTTGTCTCTTTTGTTCTCCAAGTATTCATATTGTTTAGTGGAATTAGTCATCATACTCTATCCTTTGATTCTTGCCTGCTAGCTCCTTGAACTTCTTTCCTCTGTCTTCTCCACCCAACCCACACATGGGAAATCTAACAAGAACCAATGTGTTCTCCCTCCTTTGATGCAGGTAGGAGATTGACTCCACACACGCTCCTCCCATAGTGAGGATGATGAAAGTTTTATAATCAATGTGTGTGTGTGTGTGTGTGTGTGTGTGTGTGTGTGTGTGATCTTCAGAGTCCACATCCACACCATGTCCTGGTGGGTTTCTCTCTGCTTTGCCAGTCTGTCAATAGTATTGATGCTGTGAGCATGGTTTAAGACAGTGACCGGACAAGGGTTCTTCTCTTGCTTGGGAAAAAAGCTATAATTAGAGAGGAAGCCCCACAACCTGAGAGGAAACCTGCCCATAACCACCATCTGAACCTGTGCCTGGGGCTGAAAGACAGAATTGCTGAGTAGTGTGTACTCCCTGGTGGTCCAGATCCCCTTCTACAGTGAGGTTTGTGTCTGGGCTCACACTGACGTCC
>NW_022591839.1:0-5064 GCF_004348235.1 Phoca vitulina
CATATGATACATGTCTTTCTCTGTTTGACTTATTTCGCTCAGCATAACACCCTCCAGTTCCATCCATGTCGTTGCAAATGGCAAGATCTCATTCCTTTTGATGGCTGCATAATATTCCATTGTATATATATACCACTTCTTCTTTATCCATTCATCTGTTGATGGACATCATGGCTCTTTCCACAGTTTGGCTATTGTGGACATTGCTGCTATAAACATCGGGGTGCACGTACTCTTTCGGGTCCCTACTTTTGTATCTTTGGGGTAAATACCCAGGAATGCAATTGCTGGATCATATGGTAGCTCTATTTTCAACTTTTTGAGGAACCTCCATACTGTTTTCCAGAGTGGCTGCACCAGCTTGCATTCCCACCAACAGTGTAGGAGGGTTCCCTTTCTCCGCATCCCCGCCAACATCTGTCATTTCCTGACTTGTTAATTTTAGCCATTCTGACTGGTTTGAGGTGGTATCTCATTGAGGTTTTAATTTGGATTTCCATGATGCCAAGTGATGTTGAGCCCTTTTTCATGTGTCTGTTGGCCATTTGGATGTCTTCTTTGGAAAAATGTCTGTTCATGAATCTGCCCATTTCTTGATTGGATCATTTGTTCTTTGGGTGTTGAGTTTAAGAAGTTCTTTAAAGATTTTGGGTACTAGCCCTTTATCTGATGTCACTTGCAAATATCTTCTCCCATTCTGGCGGTTGTCTTTTGGTTTTGTTGACTGTTTCTTTTGCTGTGCAAAAGCTTTTTATCTTGATGAAGTCCCAATAGTTCATTTTTGCCCTTGCTTCCCTTGCCTTTGGCCATGTTTCTAGGAAGAAGTTGCTGCGGCTGAGGTCGAAGAAGTCGCTGCCTGTGTTCTCCTTTAGGATTTTGATGGACTCCTGTCTCACATTGAGGTCTTTCAACCATTTGGAGTCTATTTTTGTGTGTGGTGTAAGGAAATGGTCCAGTTTCATTCTTCTGCATGTGGCTATCCAATTTTCCTGACACCATTTGTTGAAGAGACTGTCGTTTTTCCATTGGACATTCTTTCCTGCTTTGTCAATGATTAGTTGACCATAGAGTTGAGGGTCCATTTCTGGGCTCTCTATTCTGTTCCACTGATCAATGTGTCTGTTTTTGTGCCAGTACCATACTGTCTTGATGATGACAGCTTTGTAATAGAGCTGGAAGTCCGGAATTGTGATGCTGCCAGCTTTGCTTTTCATTTTCAACATTCCTCTGGCTATGCGGGGTCTTTTCTGGTTCCATACAAATTTTAGGATTATTTGTTCCATTTCTTTGAAAAAAGTGGATGGTATTTTGATAGGGATTGCATTGAATGTGTAGTTTGCTGTAGGTAGCATTGACATCGTCACAATATTTTTTCTTCCAATCCATGAGCATGGAACGTTTTTCCATTTCTTTGTGTCTTCTTCAATTTCTTTCATGAATATTTTATAGTTTTCTGAGTCCAGATCCTTTGCCTCTTTGGTTAGATTTATTCCTAGGTCTCTTATGGTTTTGGGTGCAATTGGAAATGGGATCGACTCCTTAATTTCTCTTTCTTCTGTCTTGCTGTTGGTGTATAGGAATGCCACTGACTTCTGTGCATTGATTTTATATCCTGCCACTTGACTGAATTCCTGTATGAGTTCTAGCAGTTTTGGGGTGGAGTCTTTTGGGTATTCCACATAAAGTATCATATCATCTGCAAAGAGTGAGAGTTTGACTTCTTCTTTGCTGATTTGGATGCCTTTGATTTCTTTTTGTTGTCTGATTGCTGTGGCTAGGACTTCCAATACTATGTTGAATAGCAGTGGTGAGAGTGGACATCCCTGCCGCATTCCTGACCTTAGGGGGAAAGCTCTCATTTTTTCCCCATTGAGAATGATATTCGCTGTGGGTTTTTCATAGATGGCTTTTATGATATTGAGGTATGTACCCTCGATCCCTATACTCTGAAGAGTTTTGATAAAGAAAGGATGTTGTACTTTGTCAAATGCTTTTTCTGCATCTATTGAGAGGATCATATGATTCTTGTTCTTTCTTTTATTAATGTATTGTATCACGTGGATTGATTTGTGGATATTGAACTAACCTTGCAGCCCAGGGATAAATCCCACTTGGTCATGGTGAATAATCCCTTTAATGTACTGTTGGATCCTATTGGCTAGTATTTTGGTGAGAATTTTTGCATCCATGTTCATCAAGGATATTGGTGTGTAATTGTCCTTTTTGATGGGGTTTTTTGTTTGGGGATCAAGGTAATGGTGGCCTCATAAATCAAGTCTGGAAGTTTTCCTTCCATTTCAATTTTTTGGAACAGTTTAGAAGAATAGGTGTTAATTCGTCTTTAAAAGTGTGGTAGAATTCCCCTGGGAAGCCATCTGGACTTGGGCTTTTGTTTGTTGGGACATTTTTGATGACTGTTTCTATTTTGTTAGTGGTTATAGGTCTGTTCAGGTTTTCTGTTTCTTCCTCGTTCAGTTTTGGTAGTTGATACATCTCTAGGAATGCATCCATTTCTTCCAGGTTATCTAATTTGCTGGCATAGAGTTGCTCATAATATGTTCTTGTAATTGTTTGTATTTCTTTGGTGTTGGTTGTGATCTCTCCTCTTTCATTCATGGTTTTGTTGATTTGGGTCATTTCTCTTTTCTTTTTGGTAAGTCTGGCCAGGGGTTTATCAATCTTGTTAATTCTTTGAAAGAACCAGCTCCTAGTTTTTTGATCTGTTCTACTGTTCTTTTGGTTTCTCTTTCATTGATTTCTGCTCCGATCTTTATTATTTCTCTTCTCCTGCTGGGTTTAGGCTTTATTTGCTATTCTTTCTCCAGCTCCTTTAGGTGTAGGGTTAGGTTGTGTACTTGAGACCCTTCTTGTTTCTTGAGAAAGGCTTGTATTGCTATATACTTTCCTCTTAGGACTGCTTTTGCTGCATCCCAAAGATTTTGAACAGCTGTGTTTCATTTTCAGTGGTTTCCATGAATTTTTTTAATTCTTCTTTAATTTCCTGGTTGGTCCATTCATTCTTTAGTAGGATGCTCTTTAGCCTCCATGTATTTGAGTTCTTTCTGACTTTCCTCCTGTGATTGAGTTCTAGTTTCAAAGCATTGTGGTCCAAAAATATGCAGGGAATGATCCCAATCTTTTAGTACTGGTTGAGACCTGATTGTGACCTAGGATGTGATCTATTCTGGATAATGTTCCATGGGCACTAGAGAAGAATGTATATTCTGATGTTTTGGGATGGAATGTTCTGAGTATGTCTGTGAAGTCCATTTGTTCCAGTGTGTCATTTAAAGTCTTTATTTCCTTGTTGATCTTTTGCTTAGATGATCTGTCCATTTCATTGAGGGGGGTGTTAAAGTTCCCCACTATTATTGTATTGTGGTCAATGTGTTTCTTTCCTTTTCTTATTAATTGCCTTATATAATTGGCTGCTCCCATGTTAGGGCCACAGATATTTACAGTTGTTAGATCTCTTTGTTTGATAGACCCTTTAATATGATTTAGTGTCCTTCCTCATCTCTTATTACACTCTTTGGTTTAAAATCTAATTTGTCTGATAGAAGGATTGTCCCCCAGCTTTCTTTTCATGTCTATTAGCTGGTAAATGGTTTTTCACCCCATCACTTTCAATCTGGGGGTGTCTTTGGGTCTAAAATGAGTCTCCTGCAGACAGCATATTGATAAGTCTTGTTTTTTAATCCAATCTGATAGCCTGTGTCTTTGATTGGGGCATTTAGCCCATTTACATTCAGGGTAACTATTGAAAGATATGAATTTAGTGCCATTGTATTGCCTGTAAGGTGACTGTTACTGTATATTGTCTGTGATCCTTTCTGGTCTATGTTGCTTTTAAGCTCTCTCTTTGCTTAGAGAACCCCTTTCAATATTTCTTGTAGGGCTGGTTTCGTGTTTGCAAATTTCTTTAGTTTTTGTTTGTCCTGGAAGCTTTGTATCTCTCCTTCTATTTTCAATGACAGCCTCGCTGGATACAGTATTCTTGGCTGCATATTTTTCTCATTTAGTGCTCTGAATATACCTGCCAGTCCTTTCTGGCCTGCCAGGACTCTGTGGATAGGTCTGTTGCCAATCTAATGTTTCTACCATTGTAGGTTATAGATCTCTTCTCCCGAGCTGCCTTCAGGATTTTCTCTTTGTCTCTGAGACTCGTAAGTTTTACTATTAGATGTCAGGGTGTTTTCTGTTTTTATTGATTTTGAGGGGGGCTCTCTGTGCCTCCTGGATTTTGATGCCTGTTTCCTTCCCCAAATTAGGGAAGTTCTCTGCTATAATTTGCTCCAATATACCTTCTGCCTCTCTCTTTCTTTTGGGATCCCAATTATTCCAATATTGTTTTGTCTTATGGTATCACTTATCTCTCGAATTCTGCCCTCGTGATCCAGTAGTTGTTTATCTCTCCTTTTCTCAGCTTCTTTATTTTCCATCATTTGGTCTTCTATCTCACTGATTCTCTCTTCTGCCTCATTTATCCTAGCAGTTAGAGCCTCCATTTTGGATTGCACCTCATTAATAGCCTTTTTGATTTAGACTTGGTTAGATTTTAGTTATTTTATTTCTCCAGAAAGAGTTTCTCTAATATCTTCCATGCTTTTTCCAAGCCCAGCTAGTATCTTTAAAATCATCTTTCCGAACTCTAGTTCAGACATTTTATTAATGTCCATATTGATTAGGTTCCTGGCAGTCGGTACTGCCTGTTGTTCTTTCTTTTGATGTGATTTTTTCTGTCTTGTCATTTTGTCCAGAGGAGAATAGATGAATGAGAGAACAAAATGCTAACAGTATAGCAATGTCTCCAGAAAAATATACACTAAACAAATCACAAGAGACCTGAAACTGGGCTAAAAGAAAGGGAAAGAAAGAAGAAAAAAAAAGAGAAAGAAAAAGATAAAAAGAAACAAACAAACAAACAGAATATGATCAAATATGATCAGGCTGGTGCAAGATCAGTGCCACACACTAGATTTTGGGCGTATTTTTGTCTGTTTGAAGAAAGTGCCCTCCAAAATTTTAAAGAAAGAAAAACTTATATATGTACAAAAATAAGGG
>NW_022591840.1:0-5063 GCF_004348235.1 Phoca vitulina
TGAGGAATTCTTAATCTCAGGAAACAAACTGAGGGTTGCTGGAGTGGTGGGGGCTGGGAGGGATGGGGCGGCTGGGTGATAGACATTGGGGAGGGTATGTGCTATGGTGAGCACTGTGAATTGTGCAAGACTGTTGAATCACAGATCTGTATCTCTGAAACAAATAATACATTATATGTTAAAATATATATATATATCTCCTTAAATAGTCATACCTGGAGGTCAGTGTACTAATGAATTTCTATGACCACAGCCCAAAATATGTAATATGCACAGATCTTCTGACAACCTGTTGCCTTCCACTGATCATAAATCACATCTACTGGTCCCCCTGAAGTTGGTGGTCACCTTAAATCTCCATGTGCAACAGTTCTTAAGTCATTTTGCTTCTAATCTCTACTTATATAGTTGAGGATTTAGAACCAAAAACAGTATTTTGATTCCTATTAAGTCGTATATTTTTTTCACAAAATATTGCAAGTCTTTCATTGTTCAAGGTCTTTTGGGATCTCGATTTTCTCAATACCCCATCTCCCAGTTTTGGCAAATTTACAAATAGGAAAGCATGGGATCTGAATCTTCATTGAAAATATAAACCTCCAGAGAATTCAGAGCCCAGTGGCTCTAAAAATCTGTTTTAAGTTTCAGTGCAATGAATTTTAAATGAGTTTGTTCTCAGTCCATACACTCATCATTTAAAAAATTCAAATTCCTTACTGAAATTCAGGTACACCAGGATTCCTGACTCCCTGGATTTATTGGCCCAGTTACCATTATCAAAGAAGGAAATGTTAGTCTGACTTGTCATTGGTTTCCCAATGAAACCAAGTTAGAATGTCATGATTCTTGTATCTTCTTCCACTTTTTGATAAATTATCCTTTAGTTATTTGTTCTAGAATAGTATTTTTCAACAGATATATAATGCTAAACACACATACAATCTTAAATGTCCTAGTAGCCACATGTGAAAATATAAAAATAAACAGTTACAATTATTTTACTAATATGTTGTATTTAACCTAATATATTCAAAATATCATTTTAACATGTAATCAATATAAAAATAATTATTGAGAATATTTACATTCCTTTTTTTTACATTAAGTTTTCACATAAGTGAAATCAGCATGTGTTTCACAATTATAGCACATTTTAATTCACTTAAGAATTTGGCTCCTCATTTGCATTAGCCATATTTCAAGTGCTCAAGAGCCACATGACTAGTGGATACTGTAGTGGATGATGCAGTTACAGGGTCTCTGAGGTTTATTTAACCACCTTTCACGTTTTGAAAATTCAGAATGGCACCCATCTTTCAGGCTTTTGGCATTTTGTCCTTATTTAACAATTTCTCAATTAGAAGATTTGGTCAGTTACCTTGAGATTGTGGAATGTAATCTGTCCTCGTCAGCATACTTAAACACATTCGAAATAACTAGGTCATCCCTATTAATACTTCCCCTATCCTGACTTCAGTGAAATTTGGATAATTTGTGGACCACATCCTTTGTTTTGAAGAGAAGAAATGTGGGTCCTGAAGACAGTTCTAGAATGTAATCCAGCTCTGCCACAGATTGCCTGGCTAACCTCAGACACATTATTATAGTTCTCTATAAACAACAATATGAATAGGATTTACCTTACTTAATTATGGTGATGAATAAATAAGTAGATGTTAAGTGCTTAGCACAGTTTCTGGCACAGAGTAATTGCTCAAAAAATATTAGATGATGGGCAGGGAATATAAAGTGAGAGAGGATGCTTCCTTTCCCTTTGTCATCCATCAACTCCCACCAACTAGGTTATTAGTTCCTTGTTCTTTCTGTTCTAACATACAAAGAAAAACCTTCAACCTCTGTTTATTAGAAATTAATTTAGTTTATGGCCTCTTCTATTCTCCTTTCTTAGATAAATAATGATTCAACCAAATCTCATTACTGACCCCAACCCCTCAAAAACATGCATTCTCCTTTTTTCTTCTCTGAATCTTACCTTGACAGGGACTGCAGCCAGTAAGTCTTCCAAACTTTTACCTAGGATCCCAGCCAGATTTTCATCCAGATACCAGGAACCATCTGCATTCTGGAGGGAAATCAGCTGCACAAGATGATTGTCTCCAAAGACTTTGGGGAAGAAAAAAAGAGAGGATGAGAAATTAGGGAGCTACTGACCCCTTAGCATACCTGAGAAAGACAGATCTGACTTCAGA
Source organism: Phoca vitulina (assembly GCF_004348235.1). NCBI lineage: Eukaryota > Metazoa > Chordata > Mammalia > Carnivora > Phocidae > Phoca > Phoca vitulina. Next base: position 2,211 of record NW_022591840.1, read on the forward strand.
GACAGGCTATTGCAAGAGTGAAGAGTGAAGCAGGTCCTACCAAGACACCTGTTTAGTCCTTCCTCTGTTTTCTCTGTGACAATGTAGGCCACCTGAGTGGTACACTAACTCTAGGGGTGCTACACTTAAAAATTTAGCAATAAGAAAATGATAATGCTGCTTAAAGTTTTATCCAGTCCTATTAATGGGCCTGAAAAAAACTTGACATATATTAAAGAATTCTAGACCAATATAGCTTGAATTTTAATTTTAAAAAATTTCAAAAGAAAACCAAAAGAACAGAACAGATCAACAAAACTAGGAGCTGGTTCTTTGAAAGAATTAACAAGATTGATAAACCCCTGGCCAGACTTAACAAAAAGAAAAGAGAAATGACCCAAATCAACAAAATCATGAATGAAAGAGGAGAGATCACAACCAACACCAAAGAAATACAAACAATTAAAGGAACATATTATGAGCAACTATATGCCAGCAAATTAGATAATCTGGAAGAAATGGATGCATTCCTAGAGATGTATCAACTACCAAAACTGAACCAGGAAGAAATAGAAAACCTGAACAGACCTATAACCACTAAGGAAATTGAAGCAGTCATCAAAAATCTCCCAACAAACAAAAGCCCAGGGCCACATGGCTTCCCAGGGGAATTCTAACAAACATTTAAAGAAGAATTAATACCTATTCTTCTGAAGCTGTTCCAAAAAACAGAAATGGAAGGAAAACTTCAAAACTCATTTTATAAGGCCACCATTACCTTGATCCCAAAACCAGAAAAAGACCACATCAAGAAGGAGAATTACAGACCAATATCCTTGATGAACATGGATGCAAAAATTCTCACCAAAATACTAGCCAATAGGATCCAACAGTACATTAAAAGGATTATTCACCACGACCAAGTGGGATTTATCCCTGGGCTGCAAGGTTGGTTCAACATCCGCAAATCAATCAACGTGATACAATACATTAACAAAAGAAAGAACAAGAATCATATGATCCTCTCAATAGATGCAGAAAAAGCATTTGACAAAGTACAGCATCCTTTCTTGATCAAAACTCTTCAGAGTATAGGGATAGAGGGTACATACCTCAATATCATAAAAGCCATCTATGAAAAACCTACAGCGAATATCATTCTCAATGGGGAAAAACTGAGAGCTTTCCCCCTAAGGTCAGGAACGCGGCAGGGATGTCCACTATCACCACTGCTATTCAACATAGTATTGGAAGTCCTAGCCACAGCAATCAGACAACAAAAAGAAATCAAAGGCATCCAAATTGGCAAAGAAGAAGTCAAACTCTCACTCTTTGCAGATGATATGATACTTTATGTGGAAAATCCCAAAGACTCCACCCCAAAACTGCTAGAACTCATACAGGAATTCAGTCAAGTGGCAGGATATAAAATCAATGCACAGAAGTCAGTGGCATTCCTATACACCAACAACAAGTCAGAAGAAAGAGAAATTAAGGAGTCGATCCCATTTACAATTGCACCCAAAACCATAAGATACCTAGGAATAAATCTAACCAAAGAGGCAAAGGATCTGTACTCAGAAAACTATAAAATACTCATGAAAGAAATTGAGGAAGACACAAAGAAATGGAAAAATGTTCCATGCTCATGGATTGGAGGAACAAATATTGTGAAGATGTCAATGCTACCTAGAGCAATCTACACATTCAATGCAATCCCTATCAAAATACCATCTACTTTTTTCAAAGAAATGGAACAAATAATCCTAAAATTTGTATGGAACCAGAAAAGACCCCGAATAGCCAGAAGAATGTTGAAAAAGAAAAGCAAAGCTGGCGGCATCACAATTCCGGACTTCCAGCTCTATTACAAAGCTGTCATCATCAAGACAGTATGGTACTGGCACAAAAACAGACACATAGATCAATGGAACAGAATAGAGAGCCCAGAAATGGACCCTCAACTCTATGGTCAACTAATCTTCAATAAAGCAGGAAGGAATGTCCAATGGAAAAAAGACAGTCTCTTCAACAAATGGTGTTGGGAAAATTGGACAGCCACATGCAGAAGAATGAAACTGGACCATTTCCTTACACCACACACAAAAATAGACTCCAAATGGTTGAAAGACCTCAATGTGAGACAGGAGTCCATCAAAATCCTAAAGGAGAACACAGGCAACAACCTCTTCGACCTCAGCTGCAGCAACTTCTTCCTAGAAACATCGCCAAACGCAAGGGAAGCAAGGGCAAAAATGAACTATTGGGACTTCATCAAGATAAAAAGCTTTTGCACAGCAAAGGAAACAGTCAACAAAACCAAAAGACAACCGACAGAATGGGAGAAGATATTTGCAAATGACATATCAGATAAAGGGCTAGTATCCAAAATCTATAAAGAACTTCTTAAACTCAACACCCAAAGAACAAATGATCCAATCAAGAAATGGGCAGAAGACATGAACAGACATTTTTCCAAAGAAGACATGCAAATGGCCAACAGACACATGAAAAAGTGCTCAACATCGCTTGGCATCAGGGAAATCCAAATCAAAACCTCAATGAGATACCACCTCACACCAGTCAGAATGGCTAAAATTAACAAGTCAGGAAATGACAGATGTTGGCGGGGATGCGGAGAAAGGGGAACCCTCCTACACTGTTGGTGGGAATGCAAGCTGGTGCAGCCACTCTGGAAAACAGTATGGAGGTTCCTCAAAAAGTTGAAAATAGAGCTACCATATGATCCAGCAATTGCACTACTGGGTATTTACCCCAAAGATACAAATGTAGGGATCCGAAGGGGTACGTGCACCGGGATGTTTATAGCAGCAATGTCCACAATAGCCAAACTGTGGAAAGAGCCAAGATGTC
>NW_022591841.1:0-5063 GCF_004348235.1 Phoca vitulina
TGAGGAATTCTTAATCTCAGGAAACAAACTGAGGGTTGCTGGAGTGGTGGGGGCTGGGAGGGATGGGGCGGCTGGGTGATAGACATTGGGGAGGGTATGTGCTATGGTGAGCACTGTGAATTGTGCAAGACTGTTGAATCACAGATCTGTATCTCTGAAACAAATAATACATTATATGTTAAAATATATATATATATCTCCTTAAATAGTCATACCTGGAGGTCAGTGTACTAATGAATTTCTATGACCACAGCCCAAAATATGTAATATGCACAGATCTTCTGACAACCTGTTGCCTTCCACTGATCATAAATCACATCTACTGGTCCCCCTGAAGTTGGTGGTCACCTTAAATCTCCATGTGCAACAGTTCTTAAGTCATTTTGCTTCTAATCTCTACTTATATAGTTGAGGATTTAGAACCAAAAACAGTATTTTGATTCCTATTAAGTCGTATATTTTTTTCACAAAATATTGCAAGTCTTTCATTGTTCAAGGTCTTTTGGGATCTCGATTTTCTCAATACCCCATCTCCCAGTTTTGGCAAATTTACAAATAGGAAAGCATGGGATCTGAATCTTCATTGAAAATATAAACCTCCAGAGAATTCAGAGCCCAGTGGCTCTAAAAATCTGTTTTAAGTTTCAGTGCAATGAATTTTAAATGAGTTTGTTCTCAGTCCATACACTCATCATTTAAAAAATTCAAATTCCTTACTGAAATTCAGGTACACCAGGATTCCTGACTCCCTGGATTTATTGGCCCAGTTACCATTATCAAAGAAGGAAATGTTAGTCTGACTTGTCATTGGTTTCCCAATGAAACCAAGTTAGAATGTCATGATTCTTGTATCTTCTTCCACTTTTTGATAAATTATCCTTTAGTTATTTGTTCTAGAATAGTATTTTTCAACAGATATATAATGCTAAACACACATACAATCTTAAATGTCCTAGTAGCCACATGTGAAAATATAAAAATAAACAGTTACAATTATTTTACTAATATGTTGTATTTAACCTAATATATTCAAAATATCATTTTAACATGTAATCAATATAAAAATAATTATTGAGAATATTTACATTCCTTTTTTTTACATTAAGTTTTCACATAAGTGAAATCAGCATGTGTTTCACAATTATAGCACATTTTAATTCACTTAAGAATTTGGCTCCTCATTTGCATTAGCCATATTTCAAGTGCTCAAGAGCCACATGACTAGTGGATACTGTAGTGGATGATGCAGTTACAGGGTCTCTGAGGTTTATTTAACCACCTTTCACGTTTTGAAAATTCAGAATGGCACCCATCTTTCAGGCTTTTGGCATTTTGTCCTTATTTAACAATTTCTCAATTAGAAGATTTGGTCAGTTACCTTGAGATTGTGGAATGTAATCTGTCCTCGTCAGCATACTTAAACACATTCGAAATAACTAGGTCATCCCTATTAATACTTCCCCTATCCTGACTTCAGTGAAATTTGGATAATTTGTGGACCACATCCTTTGTTTTGAAGAGAAGAAATGTGGGTCCTGAAGACAGTTCTAGAATGTAATCCAGCTCTGCCACAGATTGCCTGGCTAACCTCAGACACATTATTATAGTTCTCTATAAACAACAATATGAATAGGATTTACCTTACTTAATTATGGTGATGAATAAATAAGTAGATGTTAAGTGCTTAGCACAGTTTCTGGCACAGAGTAATTGCTCAAAAAATATTAGATGATGGGCAGGGAATATAAAGTGAGAGAGGATGCTTCCTTTCCCTTTGTCATCCATCAACTCCCACCAACTAGGTTATTAGTTCCTTGTTCTTTCTGTTCTAACATACAAAGAAAAACCTTCAACCTCTGTTTATTAGAAATTAATTTAGTTTATGGCCTCTTCTATTCTCCTTTCTTAGATAAATAATGATTCAACCAAATCTCATTACTGACCCCAACCCCTCAAAAACATGCATTCTCCTTTTTTCTTCTCTGAATCTTACCTTGACAGGGACTGCAGCCAGTAAGTCTTCCAAACTTTTACCTAGGATCCCAGCCAGATTTTCATCCAGATACCAGGAACCATCTGCATTCTGGAGGGAAATCAGCTGCACAAGATGATTGTCTCCAAAGACTTTGGGGAAGAAAAAAAGAGAGGATGAGAAATTAGGGAGCTACTGACCCCTTAGCATACCTGAGAAAGACAGATCTGACTTCAGAGACAGGCTATTGCAAGAGTGAAGAGTGAAGCAGGTCCTACCAAGACACCTGTTTAGTCCTTCCTCTGTTTTCTCTGTGACAATGTAGGCCACCTGAGTGGTACACTAACTCTAGGGGTGCTACACTTAAAAATTTAGCAATAAGAAAATGATAATGCTGCTTAAAGTTTTATCCAGTCCTATTAATGGGCCTGAAAAAAACTTGACATATATTAAAGAATTCTAGACCAATATAGCTTGAATTTTAATTTTAAAAAATTTCAAAAGAAAACCAAAAGAACAGAACAGATCAACAAAACTAGGAGCTGGTTCTTTGAAAGAATTAACAAGATTGATAAACCCCTGGCCAGACTTAACAAAAAGAAAAGAGAAATGACCCAAATCAACAAAATCATGAATGAAAGAGGAGAGATCACAACCAACACCAAAGAAATACAAACAATTAAAGGAACATATTATGAGCAACTATATGCCAGCAAATTAGATAATCTGGAAGAAATGGATGCATTCCTAGAGATGTATCAACTACCAAAACTGAACCAGGAAGAAATAGAAAACCTGAACAGACCTATAACCACTAAGGAAATTGAAGCAGTCATCAAAAATCTCCCAACAAACAAAAGCCCAGGGCCACATGGCTTCCCAGGGGAATTCTAACAAACATTTAAAGAAGAATTAATACCTATTCTTCTGAAGCTGTTCCAAAAAACAGAAATGGAAGGAAAACTTCAAAACTCATTTTATAAGGCCACCATTACCTTGATCCCAAAACCAGAAAAAGACCACATCAAGAAGGAGAATTACAGACCAATATCCTTGATGAACATGGATGCAAAAATTCTCACCAAAATACTAGCCAATAGGATCCAACAGTACATTAAAAGGATTATTCACCACGACCAAGTGGGATTTATCCCTGGGCTGCAAGGTTGGTTCAACATCCGCAAATCAATCAACGTGATACAATACATTAACAAAAGAAAGAACAAGAATCATATGATCCTCTCAATAGATGCAGAAAAAGCATTTGACAAAGTACAGCATCCTTTCTTGATCAAAACTCTTCAGAGTATAGGGATAGAGGGTACATACCTCAATATCATAAAAGCCATCTATGAAAAACCTACAGCGAATATCATTCTCAATGGGGAAAAACTGAGAGCTTTCCCCCTAAGGTCAGGAACGCGGCAGGGATGTCCACTATCACCACTGCTATTCAACATAGTATTGGAAGTCCTAGCCACAGCAATCAGACAACAAAAAGAAATCAAAGGCATCCAAATTGGCAAAGAAGAAGTCAAACTCTCACTCTTTGCAGATGATATGATACTTTATGTGGAAAATCCCAAAGACTCCACCCCAAAACTGCTAGAACTCATACAGGAATTCAGTCAAGTGGCAGGATATAAAATCAATGCACAGAAGTCAGTGGCATTCCTATACACCAACAACAAGTCAGAAGAAAGAGAAATTAAGGAGTCGATCCCATTTACAATTGCACCCAAAACCATAAGATACCTAGGAATAAATCTAACCAAAGAGGCAAAGGATCTGTACTCAGAAAACTATAAAATACTCATGAAAGAAATTGAGGAAGACACAAAGAAATGGAAAAATGTTCCATGCTCATGGATTGGAGGAACAAATATTGTGAAGATGTCAATGCTACCTAGAGCAATCTACACATTCAATGCAATCCCTATCAAAATACCATCTACTTTTTTCAAAGAAATGGAACAAATAATCCTAAAATTTGTATGGAACCAGAAAAGACCCCGAATAGCCAGAAGAATGTTGAAAAAGAAAAGCAAAGCTGGCGGCATCACAATTCCGGACTTCCAGCTCTATTACAAAGCTGTCATCATCAAGACAGTATGGTACTGGCACAAAAACAGACACATAGATCAATGGAACAGAATAGAGAGCCCAGAAATGGACCCTCAACTCTATGGTCAACTAATCTTCAATAAAGCAGGAAGGAATGTCCAATGGAAAAAAGACAGTCTCTTCAACAAATGGTGTTGGGAAAATTGGACAGCCACATGCAGAAGAATGAAACTGGACCATTTCCTTACACCACACACAAAAATAGACTCCAAATGGTTGAAAGACCTCAATGTGAGACAGGAGTCCATCAAAATCCTAAAGGAGAACACAGGCAACAACCTCTTCGACCTCAGCTGCAGCAACTTCTTCCTAGAAACATCGCCAAACGCAAGGGAAGCAAGGGCAAAAATGAACTATTGGGACTTCATCAAGATAAAAAGCTTTTGCACAGCAAAGGAAACAGTCAACAAAACCAAAAGACAACCGACAGAATGGGAGAAGATATTTGCAAATGACATATCAGATAAAGGGCTAGTATCCAAAATCTATAAAGAACTTCTTAAACTCAACACCCAAAGAACAAATGATCCAATCAAGAAATGGGCAGAAGACATGAACAGACATTTTTCCAAAGAAGACATGCAAATGGCCAACAGACACATGAAAAAGTGCTCAACATCGCTTGGCATCAGGGAAATCCAAATCAAAACCTCAATGAGATACCACCTCACACCAGTCAGAATGGCTAAAATTAACAAGTCAGGAAATGACAGATGTTGGCGGGGATGCGGAGAAAGGGGAACCCTCCTACACTGTTGGTGGGAATGCAAGCTGGTGCAGCCACTCTGGAAAACAGTATGGAGGTTCCTCAAAAAGTTGAAAATAGAGCTACCATATGATCCAGCAATTGCACTACTGGGTATTTACCCCAAAGATACAAATGTAGGGATCCGAAGGGGTACGTGCACCGGGATGTTTATAGCAGCAATGTCCACAATAGCCAAACTGTGGAAAGAGCCAAGATGTC
>NW_022591843.1:0-5060 GCF_004348235.1 Phoca vitulina
CCACACTGTCCCGCGAGGGTTCCACCCCCCACTTCGCCACCAGAGTGACGTCCCTCAGCGGAGCAGACTTCTAAAAGTTCCGATTTTGTGCTCCGCGGCTCTATCACTTGCCAGAAGCAGCCGATGGAGGCCCCTCCCCCACCGTCTATCCTCCCGAATATCGCCTCGGATTCACTTCTCCGCACGTCCTACCTTCCAGAAAGTGGTCGCTTTTCTGTTCAGAGAGTTGTTGCTCTTCTTTTCTTTGATCTCCTGTTGAGTTTGTAGGTGTTCAGAATGGTTTGATCCCTATCCAGCTGAATTCCTGAGAGGAGACGAAATCCAGGTCTCCTACTCCTCTGCCATCTTGCTCCGCCCCCTGTGTCACACAATTTTCACAATCTGAAGAGTTGTGGCTCTTTAGAATTGAAAGTTTCAAAACACTTGCTTTTATCATTTGTTTCTGTCTTTGGAGAGACAATTTCAACATACTGCAGACAACTAGATTCATAGAACCTTCTCTAAGTTCGTTGGCCTTTGATTTTCATTTGATTTCCCTCTGTGATAAGAACATTTAGCATCTTGCTAAATAGAATAAGATAATCATTATTTCCTGATCAACAGATCTAATCAGTATGTGATCAATAGGACAAAATAGTGCCATGTCCATACTGATATCAAGATGATCAGGATTAGTCTTTGACAGTGATAAGGATGGCATGACGTTGAGGTGAGACTGAGAACTTACACTTCTACCAAGTGAGAGAAAACTGCATCTTTCTTCCTTCATATAAACAATAACGCATTTTTCAAATAGATAGCTTTATCTCAGGTATGAGATGTTGTGTTCGTTTGCACCTGCAAAGAGGACATTGGTGTAATTAGAGTCCTCACCTGGTCACATAATGACATTACACTGTCATTCTTTGAGACACATTTGCCTACAACAGAGGCTAACAGGAAAATTAAGTAGAGATATAATAGAAAACTTCGCTGTTTTTTCAAGTCTTTGATTGTTGCTTTTAATTTGACATTCCCTGAGAAATGTGGTTTTGACATTCAGTTGGTTCTACAATGAGCCTTTAAGTCATAATCTAAAGTTCTACAGTTTGAGGTTGAGGTTGGGGTTCTGATTTCTTCTTACCCACTTCTGTTGCAGCCGCCTCTTCTTGTCCTGCTGCTCTGCCAAAGGGAGAATTTCTTTGACTGCCTTTTCTTCTAAGGACTTCTCACTCTTTGGTATTCAATTGTCTTAGTTATGTTGCGACCTTCAGTTATGACCTGATGGGTTAAAGGAAAGCTTAACTATTGCAGATACTCTTTTTACTCTTTAGATGTTAGGATGTTTGGATGTTAGGATGCCATGACTTTGCTGCTTTCCACTGACAGTAACACTTTTAATGCAGGAAATAAGAGGATAATGAAATCATTGAAAGTTTGAGATGTGAAAAAATATGGAAGCTCAGGGATTATAGGGAAGCCACTCCCAGTGGTCTTAACTGTGATTATACTAAAGTTGTATGGTCTCAGTAGGGCATCTGAAATCTATGGGATAATCGAAACTCAGCAAGTTGCTGACACGCATGCACCTGCTTGCAGTTGCCACTTGAGAATAATCCCTTGTACCTTCCTAAAGCCACAGATTCTTGGTGGTATCTGTCCACAACCTTCCTGGCAAGAAAGATTTGCAGGTTTTCAGGATTGATGCCTTGCACACAGCAGAGTTTAAAATGGTGTGAAATATGCTGAGTACCAACAAATAATTTCAGGCACATCTCAATCCATTAAATTGTCATTTCCAGTATAAGAAAATGATTAAATCTCTGAATATGTATGTATATAACTGATCTTTTGAATAAATGTTACAGGTTTTATAATCCCTAAATTATATTTAGAGTGTACTGCAATGGCCCCGCAAATATCACAGGATAAACCATTTTTATTTTATTTTCAAAGTATCAAATGAAAATGCCAAAGGAAACTCACACTAAGCAGTTGTTAAAACTAGCCTTTGCTTGGCAGGAGTCTTTTAGTATATTGAATTCTATAACTTATTAGCTGAGGAGCCTATGCATTTTTAATAAAATAATTACATAGATTACAAAATGCTCTATGTAAACATAAAAATATTTGCCAGGTTCTGTGGGTAAAATATTGTAAGTTTATAGCAAGCTTTTTTTTTTTTTCCTTTAGAGCCAATGCTATGAAGTACATTATACCCTTTGCATCAATGTACTCTAAGTTCTTAAAAATACAACTATGGATGAATACTACTTAGCAACACAAATGAATTAATTCTTGAAAAATGCAACAACATGAATGTCAAAAAACATTAAACTGAGTAAAAGACGTCAGACATAAAAGAGTATGTGCTATATGATTCTATTCATTTTAAACTCAAAAAAAGCCTAATATAATCTCCTGTGACAGAAAACAGATGAGTTGCCTAGGACTGGGGCTCGAGCAGCATCGGCTGGGAAGGTGCAGGAAGGAATTTTTGAAGTAATGGAACTATTCTATATGTTGATTTGGGTGGTGCTCACACGGGTGCGGACATTTATCAAGACTTACTGAAAGGTGCTCTTCACTATGGATGCCCTTTATATAAATTATATTCCAACGAAGTGTGTTAAAAAAAAAAAAAAAGGAAACAACAGAAGGAACTGTCAGATTCACCCAGGGTGGCAAAAGCAGTTTCACGGAGGAGGGGACTGAGAGATACTGGAAGGTCAAAGTCATCGCGGGTGGGAGGCAAGGTGATGCAGTTTTCAGGAAAACCCTGTGCTGGGAAATGCTCCCACGAGTGAGGAGTCGGTCTGGATGAGTGTTATCCTCAAACCTTCTGGAAGAAGCAAATGTTTTTCCTCCGGGACCCAGAGCAGGGAGGAAGGAAGAAGAGTGGGGGAGCGAGATGTTTCCCTCCCGAGAGACCGCGTTCCCTGTCCCCCGAGCAGCCGCTGGGCTCGGGCGGGAGCGCGGGTTTGCTGCGTCCCGCTCTGGGGCTCGGCCCACCTTCCTCGTGCCCCCCGCAGCCTCACGTGCGGCGGCGATCGCGTGGCTCCGGTGGGCCAGGAGGAGAGGCCCAGCCTTGCCGGCCCCTCGCTCTAAGACTGCGGCCGCGTTACTTAAACTCCGGCTCGGTTTATTCCCTGGCAGCCGAGAGCCCTGGGTGCGAGTGTTAAACGAGGCAGCGCGTATCAGCGCCTCTCGCAGTGACTGGCACGTAGACAGCGCTGCACGGATGCACGTGTTTCTAAGCCGCGGTGATAAAGGCAAGATCTTTAGGTCCGTTCTTCTTAGTCACTGTTCTGTATCTCTTAGGTTTTGTTAGAAAATGGACACATCGAATTTTCCCTGCCCCTCCTCCATCTCAGCTGGGGTTAGAAGTCCCCGGAAGTGGCCCGCCTTTCTTGTGGAATCCCGGAGGTGATTTCACGCAGAAAAATCCCGCACTCAGTGTAACTTCGTGACGGGCGGGAGTCGTGGTCGTCTTAACAATGACCCCCGAAGACCTCCACACCCCAATCCCGGAATCTGTGAATACTCTGCCTGGTAAAAGGAGGCTTGCAGGTCTGATCAGGTTAAGCATCTTCCGATGGGGAGATTAGCCTAGATTATCCAGGTGGGTTCAGTGTAATCCCAGGTCCTTATAAAAGGGAGCAAGCAGGCAGCTCGGAGCAGTAGTAGGTGGTGTGAGGGTGGAATCGGGGGTTTCGGGTGCTTTGAAGACCGGGGTGGGAGCCAAGAAACACAGGCAGCCTAGAGATGCTGAGAAAGGGGAGTAAGGAATTCTTCCCTGCAGTCTCCAGGGGGAGTGCGGACCTGCCAAACATCTTGACTTTAGACCTTCTGACAGTAAGTTAACTCATTCTTGTTGTCTTAAGGGACTGTGTTGGTGGCAATTTGTTGCAGCAATCGTAGGAATCTGCTATGGGTATGTTGGATGACTTCGGTGAAGATCCACAAATTCTCTGCACAAGTCCCTAGAGTCACCTTGAACCTAAGACTACATTTTTTTTTTAAGATTTTATTTATTTATTTGAGAGAGAGAGAATGAGAGAGAACACATGAGAGGGGATAGGGTCAGAGGACGAAGCAGACTCCCCGCTGAGCAGGGAGCCCGATGCGGGACTCGATCCAGGGACTCCAGGATCATGACCTGAGCCGAAGGCAGCCGCTCAACCAACTGAGCCACCCAGGCGCCCACTAAGACTACATTTCTGATCCAGTTCCCCTGAGGCTGCTCACTATTGGCAGAGAAATTGCCAATGATGGTGGACACATCAAGGGAGATCTATGTCAGGAGGTGGTAGACCCTAGAAGCACGAGAGCCTAGCAGTACTGACAGGGAGATTAATTCAACCACTGCAGAGGGAACAGTCTGGCTGCTTGATCCTTGAGCCATTCCCTTCATCTCTGTGATCCAGGGCACAGAGCTGGGCATCTAAGACAAAGTGACAGGCATTTTGAGCATGGAGACAGAACAATGCTCTGATGGCAGCTAATGCCAAACTCAGTAGACCAGGACTTGGGGCTCCCTGCTGTGGTACTTCCAATTCCAGTCAAAGAGGGGAAAGCATATCAAAGGAGGCTGCTGCCTATCCCAAGGTAGATTGCATAAGGAAAAGTCCTCTGAATGTGATTATTTTCTAGGAGAAAATATTTAAATGGATATAGCAGGCAGAATTTGTGTGTGAGCATAAAATTGCTACTAGTCAGTAAGAAATAAAAAGCTAGGAATCCTTCAAAGGTAGGTAAAGTATCTGAATAGGGATTTGCTTAGAGGAAAGTAAAAAATGGTCAGTACATATGGAATGGTCCTCAACCACAGATTTAGAAACTGAAATTTGAAGAAAGTCATGACAAAACAAAGAACAATGAAATGGAGTTTAATGGCAAAAATCCAAGTCTGACAATAGTAACAGTGGTGAGGACAAGGGGAAAATGGACCAGTGGAGGTCAAAATTATTGTGGACATTTAACAAGAAAAATGGGCAATATCTAAAAAAATATATCACAAGATTCAGTTATTTCATTTCTACATGTAAAATCTTTAACCTGTTAATAAAATGACATGTAGA
>NW_022591844.1:0-5060 GCF_004348235.1 Phoca vitulina
TCACACGCAGTGTCCCGAGCTCCACACTCCACCTGCGGACGTCCCACAGGCGTCACACGCAGTGGCCCGACTCCGCGCGCTCCACCCGCGGACGTCCCACAGGCGTCACACGCAGCGGCCCGACTCCGCGCGCTCCACCCGCGGACGTCCCACAGGCGTCACACGCAGCGTCCGGGCTCCGCGCTCCACCCGCGGACGTCCCACAAGCGTCACACACGGCGCCCGGGCTCTGCGCTCCACCCGCGGACGTCCCACAAGCATCCCACGCGGCGTCCCGGACTCCACTCGCTCCACCTGCGGACATCCCGCAAGCATCTCACGCAGTATCCGGGACTCCACACGCTCCTCCTGCAGATATCCTGCGAGCGTCCCACGCAGCGGCCCGACTCCGTGCGCTCAACCTGCAGACGTCCCTCGAGTGTCACACACAGCGTCCCGGACTCCACGCGCTCCACCTGCGGACGTCTGCGAGCGTCCCACGCAGCGGCCCAACTCCGTGCTTTCCACCTGCCAGCACTCTGCAAGCATCACCGCAGCAGCCGGGACCTACCTTCCACAAGCCTGAGTTCCAGCACCGCAGGCAAATGCAGAGTGTGGCCATAACCCGTCAAAGGACTGCCTCTGACTTTCGGATGGAAGCAGACTCTGGCCACCAGAGAACAGAGGCGGCCAATGGGCCAGATAATAGCTTCGACTCTGTGGGGCCCACATCTACTACGACCCCGCGGCGCGCAGCCTTGAAGGACCAAAGCAGTCAGAGTCCCCAAGGGAAGACACATCGGGTGTGGCTGCTCCCAGTAACACTTGACTTTACAAAAAGGGGCCACAGGAGTACTTTGCCCAGACACGGAGCATGATCAAATCTTGCTTCAGGCACTTCCTTTGTGATTTAATTTTAACAAGTCAAACACGGATTTTTAAATAGTTTTCCAAGATAAATAAACAGATGAAACAATCAGAAAACTTTTTGACTTTTTTTTCCGTGCCAGTTTCCCAGGAATGGTCAGCAACCTATTTAATCGGGGGAATGAATGCTGTCATGTGCTGCCAAGCCCCCTCCTTCAGTGTATTCTCTGCACCCCCCAAGTGCTTGGAGTTGTGCCCCCTGAAGTCTGGCCCCAAGGGGGGGAGGGGTTGAGAAAGACCTCCTTGCCTTGAGTCAGGACAGCTCAGCTGGGCCACCCCTTGGGCCCTGTTCCTTCACGGCAGCCCAGCTTCTCCTGCCCAAACTGGCCTCCCCCAGCCCCAGCAGGTGCTGATCCTGAGAGCCCCCCTCCCTCACTTCCTGCATGCTTATCCTCATCCCAAGAGTCTGCTCTGAGAGACCCACTCAGAAGCGGGGTCACTTCCCAGAGGCCACCAGTCAACGCTTGGTGAGTGGTGAATTCTTGAGAGGCGGGCTTGGACAGCGTTCTCAAGCTTCCCTCTTCTTGCACTTGACACCCTCCTTCATCCAAGATGCCGACGCCCTACCCCTTATATTTCATATTCACATGAGTTCCAGGCCCTCAGGAGAACTCCTCGCTCTTCAAAAAGGGAAATCCTGTGTGTTCCCGAGACTTCCTTCAACTAGGGAAATTCCTGGCAAACTATGCTCAGCTAAAGATGCCTCTAAATAAGGGAAATTTACTTTCAAAATACTTCTTCACTGGTCTCTATATACAGAGGAGTAGGATTCAGCCGTAAAGGAGGAAGGAAACCCTGACACCTGCTACAATGGGGATGAACCTTGCCAACATGAGGATGAGGGAAAGAAGCCAGGCACAAAGGACAAATACTGTATGGTTCCACTCCCTTCAACTCCCTAGAGTCATCAAAGTCACAGGGACAGAAAGCAGAGCGGTGGCTGCCAGGGGCTGTGGGGGGAGGGATAGGAAAGATGTTGTTTAATGCATACACAGCTTCATTTGGCAAGACCAGAAGGGCTGGGTGATTGGCTGCACAACCATGTGAATGTATTTACATATAATCAATGGTTGCTCTGCCCATACGGTGTCCACATACCATATGGTCCCAAAAGAACAAAATATGGACCATCTGGCCCTTTACACAAAAGTTTGCTGACCCTGCCACAAATGAACCAAAATATCAAAAAAAAAAAATTTTTTTTTAATGCACAGATAAGGTCAGTGACTAAATATGAGCTAATGTGTCTCTGGTCCTTTTTTGTAAATAATCCCTCTCTCCCATGAAAAATAAACTATAGTACCTGAGAAAATGGACCACTTCTTCAGAGGTGGTCATTCTTCAAAAACCTGACCTCTGGCCAACTTCTGACTCCACCTGAACCATGGAGACAGGGCAGGGGGTGCGTGGACCCCACCTCTTCCTCAACTAGGGTTCACTGCCCGGGATGGCTCACCCACTCCTGGCCCATGATAAGCCACCCCCAATCTCCAGGTCTCGGCTTTCTCTGGTTCCATCCCCTGAGAGGGCCCTTCTAAACTCCAGAGCAGGGCAGCCCCCCCACCCCCCATCGCCAGGAAACCGCCGTTTTGGTGCCCTTATGGGTTTGCAAACACCTCACTAGTCTATCAACTGCAGGAGGACAGGAAGCAACTGATATTCACCACCACCGGGCCTGCACACATTAAGCTACAAACCAGTAGTCACTGAATAAATGAATCCAATGACCAACGGATTAATAGAACACAGAACTCCACAGAAATGAAACAGCTCCCAGAACACGAGTAAAAACAAATCCATCATCTCTGGACAAGATCAGGGAATCCAATGCATGTCTAGAAAACTGAGAGAGAGTGCTCTGAGAAAGAAACAGGAACCACGTGAACTATTAAGAACACAAATCTGTACAGTGAACCCGCTGCGGACCAGAGGGCAGCAGACTACGGCCCTCTGGCCAAATCCAGCCCACTGCCTGTTCCACACAGCCCACAGGCTAAGGAGGCTTTTTTTACAGTTTTTTAAATGGTTGGTGGGGGAAGAAATCTAGAGGCATAATCTTTCAAGAGACGTGAAGATTATAGGAAATTCACATTCCAGTGGAATTTTCCTGGGACCCTGCCACACACCCATTTGTTGATAGAGCGTCTAGGGCTGCTTTAGCACAAAGCACGGTTCAACGGAGGCCCTGCGACACCACCCCGCCATCAAAGGCTAAAATGTCTACTCTCCGGCCGTCCACAGAAAAAGGCTGCCCACCCAATGTCGATGAGACAGCCCCGGGCTTCGAACCTGCCTCCAGTGACCCCAGGGCGTCCCTCCTTAAGTTTCCACATCAATGAAAGGAAAAGACCTGACCCGAGGGTCACGGATATCTCCCCCAACTTCATACTCTGATTCCTTCCGAAGTCAGCTTCAGGCTTAGGCGGGATTCAAAAACAGAAGGAAAAATGCAGACTTCATCTCCGAGAGACATGTAATCTATTCTGCTATTTTTGTTTGCTTATTTGAACTCCCCTCCACCTCCTGCCCCAAAATGAGTGGAGAGAAGTTCACTCAAGCTCATGGAGCCAGACTTCTGGCAGGGGAGTCACTAGGCTTGACAAAGAGACTGTGTTCTCTCTCTCTCTCACACACACACACACACCATCATTCTGAACTGTGGCTAAAGGCTGCACTCGTTAGTTTTGTTCTTACACAGGAAACAGAACCAGAAGGGAAAATAAGGCAGGAATGTTCCCGTGTGTGTGCACATAACTAAATGCTTAAGCTTTCAATCCTCTCAGCCAAAATGAGGAAAAATAAATCTAAGACATAGTGCACTTCATTCGGTATTAGGCTTGTTTAAACCCAAAACCTCTCTGAAAAAGATTATTTTCTCCACGCAAAAACAAATAAGCAAAAACACAGAGAGCAACGCATACATCAAAAGATTTGATTTGGGGCGCCTGGGTGGCTCAGTCGCTTGAGCGTCTGACTCCTGATTTCAGCTCAGGTCATGATCTCAGGGTGGTGGGATCCGTCCCCACGTCGGGCTCCATGCTCAGTGGGGAGTCTGCTTGAGTTGCTCTCCCTCTGCCCCTGCCCACCCTGCACGCGCATGAGCTCTCGCTCGCTCATTAAAATAAAGAAAGAAATCTTAAAAAAAGATTTGATTTACATAACAATTTAAAGCTAGCCAAGCTGGTATTGTTTTATGTGTCACATATACTTTAAATACCAAACATACATTACAGACAAAACAGGTTATTTTCTCCAGTTCACAATCAGCTCTTAAACAGGATGAAACCAAAGGCAAACACCACTCAGGAGACTGTAAGATTCTTCCATTAAAACCCAGATAATTTCTTTTTTAAAAGCAAAACCCCGTAAGGTAAATCTCAGCAAAACCGTCGCCTTATTAAACAATTATATACTATCTGGGTACTCTAGGGAAGGCTTAGTAACAGGAACATGCGGCTGAGAGGGTCCCCTATACAATATCTGCTGTTACAACGTACAGTTAAACATTTCCACTTACTGTGAAATCTGCTCAAACACCTAATAACGCAGGATACAAAAATAAAACAAAACACATACGTTCAACTCAACAATTAGGGACAGTGTTTTCAATACTCAAAAGCAAGCAAGTTCAGTTTGTGACCTCCATCTAATAAGAGACTTAATAACTACCCTTTAGGCGAGAATATAAACGTGTTACAATGATACACAGCGTTATGGGTTTCAATGTGGGAGGAAAGGGAAGGTACCTCGCAATTGATAGAAATCAAGAAACCCAATAAATGCCCAATAAGTTTTGTCTGTAATTAACGCCCTCCTCTCCCTGTCCCTGGCCCGACTAACTACCCCTCTAGAATATTCCAGCAGGCTCTGACAGTCAATCCACTCCTCTTGTTGACGCCCTCCCAGTCACAGTGCACAAAGCAATCAGAGCCCGCCTCAATGTACAGATCTGGCCATTCCTCTCCATCAATGCCACCCGATACTCTGGGATCAAGTCCTGCATCGGGCTCCCTGCTCGACGGGGAGCCTGCTTCTCCTTCTCCCTCCCAGTAAAGGTTAGTGAAAGTAAAGTTGTTGCCCCCTGCGCCTGCCCTCCTAGTTCACTGATGCCCTGGGACTTTGGCCTGTGCGTACGTTCCAGCCAAGTCGGGAGG
>NW_022591845.1:0-5052 GCF_004348235.1 Phoca vitulina
AGGTCTGTGATTCAACAGTCTTACACAATACACAGCGCTCACCATAGCACATACCCTTCCCAATGTCTATCACCCAGCCACCCCATCCCTCCCATCCCCCACCACTTCAGCAACCCTCAGTTTGTTTCCTGAAATTAAGAATTCCTCATATCAGTGAGATCTTATGATACATGTCTTTCTCTGATTGACTTATTTCGCTCAGCATAATACCCTCCAGTCCCATCCAAGTTGTTGCAAATGGCAAGATTTCATTCCTTTTGATGGCTGCATAATATTCCATTGTATATATATACCACCTCTTCTTTATCCATTCATCTGTCGATGGACATCTTGGATCTTTCCATAGTTTTGCTATTGTGGACATTGCTGCTATAAACATCGGGGCACACGTACCCCTTTGGATCCCTACATTTGTATCTTTGGGGTAAATACCCAGTAGTGCAATTGCTGGGTTGTAGAGTAGCTCTATTTTCAACTTTCTGAGGAAACTCCATACTGTTTTCCAGAGTGGCTGCACCAGCTTGCATTCCCACCAACAGTGTAGGAGGGTTGCCCTTTTTCCGCATCCCCGCCAACATCTGTCATTTCCTGACTTGTTAATTTTAGCCATTCTGACTGGTGTGAGGTGGTATCTCATTGAGGTTTTGATTTGGATTTCCCTGATGCCGAGTGATGTTGACCACTTTTTAGTGTGTCTTGTGGCCATTTGGATGTCTTCTTTGGAAAAACGTCTGTTCATGTCTTCTGCCCATTTCTTGATTAGATCATTTGTTCTTTGGATGTTGAGTTTAAGAAGTTCTTAATAGATTTTGGAGACTAGCCCTTTATCTGATATGTCATTTGCAAATATCTTCTCCCATTCTGTCGGTTGTCTTTTGGTTTTGTTGACTATTTCTTTTGCTGTGCAAAAGCTTTTTATCTTGATGAAGTCCCAATAGTTCATTTTTGCCCTTGCTTCCCTTGCCGTTGGTGATGTTTCTAGGAAGAAGTTGCTGTGGCTGAGGTCGAAGAGGTTGCTGCCCTGTGTTCTCCATTAGGATTTTGATGGACTCCTATCTCACATTTAGGTCTCTCAACCATTTTGAGTCTATTTTTGTGTGTGGTATAAGGAAATGGTCCAGTTTCATTCTTCTGCATGTGGCTGTCCAATTTTCCCAGCACCATTGGTTGAAGAGACTGTCTGTTTTCCATTGGACATACTTTCCTGCTTTGTCGAAGATTAGTTGACCATGGAGTTGAGGGTCCATTTCTGGGCTCTCTATTCTGTTCCATTGATCTATGTGTCTGTTTTTGTGCCAGAACCATACTGTCTTGATGATTACAGCTTTGTAATAGAGCTTTAAGTTGGAATTGTGATGCCACCAGCTTTGGTTTTCTTTTTCAACATTCCTCTGGCTATTCGGGGTCTTTTCTGATTCCATACAAATTTTAGGATTGTGTGTTCCATTGCTTTGAAAAAAGTTGATGGTATTTTGATAGGGATTGCATTGAATGTGTAGATTGCTCTAGGTAGTATTGACATCTTCACAATATTTGTTCTTCCAATCCATGAGCATGGAACGTTTTTCCATTTCTTTGTGTCGTGTCTTCCTCAATTTCTCTCATGAGTATTTTATAGTTTTCTGAGTACAGATTCTTTGCCTCTGGTTAGATTTATTCCTAGGCATCTTATGGTTTTGGGTGCAATTGTAAATGGGATCAACTCCTTAATTTCTCTTTCTTTTGTCTTGTTGTTGGTGTATAGGAATGCCACTGATTTCTGTGCATTGATTTTATATCCTGCCACTTTACTGAATTCCTCTATGAGTTTTGGGGTGGAGTCTTTTGAGTTTTCCACATAAAGTATCATATCATCTGCAAAGAGTGAGAGTTTGATTTCTTCTTTGCTGATTTGGTTGCCTTTGATTTCTTTTTGTTGTCTGATTGCTGTGGCTAGGACTTCTAGTACTATGTTGAATAGCAGTGGTGATAGTGGACATCCCTGCCATGTTCCTGACCTTAGGGGGAAAGCTCTCAGTTTTTCCCCATTGAGAATGATATTCGCTGTGGGTTTTTCATAGATGGCTTTTATGATATTGAGGTATGTACCCTCTATCCCTATACTCTGAAGAGTTTTGATCAAGAAAGGATGCTGTACTTTGTCAGATGCTTCTTCTGCATCTGTTGAGAGGATCATATGGTTCTTGTTCTTTCTTTTATTAATGTATTGTTTCACATTGATTGATTTGCAGATATTGAACCAACCTTGCAGCCCAGGGATAAATCCCACTTGGTCATGGTGAATAATGCTTTTAATGTACTGTTGGATCCTATTGGCTAGTATTTTGGTGAGAATTTTTCATCCATTTTCATCAAGGATATTGGTCTGTAATTCTCCTTTTTGATGGAGTCTTTGTCTGGTTTGGGGATCAAGGTAATGGTGCCCTCATAAAACAAGTTTGGAAGTTTTCCTTCCATTTCTATTTTTTGGAACAGTTTCAGAAGAATAGGTATTAATTCTTCTTTAAATGTTTGGTAGAATTCCCCTGGGAAGCCATCTGGCCCTGGGCTTTTGTTAGGAGATTTTTGATTACTGCTTCAGTGTCCTTAGTGGTTATAGATCTGTTCAGGTTTTCTATTTCTTCCTGGTTCAGTTTTGCTGGTTGATACATCTCTAGGAATGTATCCATTTCTTCCAGATTATCTAATTTGCTGGCATATAGTTGCTCATAATATGTTCTTAGAATTGTTCCTATTTCTTTGGTGTTGGTTGTGATCTCTCCTCTTTCATTCATGATTTCATTTATTTGGGTCCTTTCTCTTTTCTTTTTGATAAGTCTGGCCAGGGGTTTATCAATCTTATTAATTTTTCAAAGAACCAGCTCCTAGTTTCGTTTATCTGTTCTGTTCTTTTGGTTTCTATTTCATTGATTTCTGCTCTGATCTTTATTATTTCTCTTCTCCTGCTGGGTTTAGGCTTTATTTGCTGTTCTTTCTCCAGCTCCTTTAGGTGTAGGGTTAGGTTGTATATTTGAGAACCTTCCTTGTTTCTTGAGAAAGGCTTGTATTGCTATATACTGTCCTCTTAGAACTGCCTTTGCTGCATCCCAAAGATTTTGAACAGTTGTGTTTTCATTTTCATTTGTTTCCATGAATTTTTTCAATTCTTCTTTAATTTCTGGGTTGACCCATTCATTCTTTAGTAGGATGCTCTTTAGCCTCCATGTATTTGAGTTCTTTCCGACCTTCCTCTTGTGATTGAGTTCTAGTCTCAAAGCATTGTGGTCTGAAAATATGTAGGGAATGATCCCAATCTTTTGGTACCGGTTGAGACCTGATTTGTGACCTAGGATGTGATCTATTCTGGAGAATGTTCCATGGGCACTAGAGAAGAATGTGTATTCTGTTGCTTTGGGATGGAATGTTCTGAATATATCTGTGAAGTCCATTTGGTCCAGTGTGTCATTTAAAGTCTTTATTTCCTTGTTGATCTTTTGCTTAGATGATCTGTCCATTTCAACAAGGGGGGTGTTAAAGTCCCCCACTATTATTGTATTGTTGTCAATGTGTTTTTTTGCTTTTGTTATTATTTGGCTTATATAATTGGCTGCTCCCATGTTAGGGGCATAGATATTTACAGTTGTTAGATCTTCTTGTTGGATAGACCCTTTAAGTAGGATATAGTGTCCTTCCTCATCTCTTATTATAGTCTTTGGTTTAAAATCTAATTTGTCTGATATAAGAATTGCCACCCCAGCTTTCTTTTGGTGTCCATTAGCATGGTAAATTGTTTTCCACCCCCTCACTTTCAATCTGGGGGTGTCTTTGGATCTAAAATGAGTCTCTTGCAGACAGCATATTGATGGGTCTTGTTTTTTTATCCAATCTGATAGCCTGTGCCTTTTGATTGGGGCATTTAGCTCATTTACATTCAGGGTAACTATTGAAAGACATGAATTTAGTGCCATTGTATTGCCTGTAAGGTGACTGTTACTGTATATTGTCTGTGTTCCTTTCTGGTCTATGTTACTTTTAGGCTCTCTCTTTGCTTAGAGGACCCCTTTCAAGATTTCTTGTAGGGCTGGTTTTGTGTTTGCAAATTCCTTTAGTTTTTGTTTGTCCTGGAAGCTTTTTATCTCTCCTTCTATTTTCAATGACAGCCTAGCTGGATATAGTATTCTTGGCTGCACATTTTTCTCATTTAGTGCTCTGAATATATCATTGCCAGTCCTTTCCGGCCTGCCAGGTCTAGGTCTGTTGCCAGTCTAATGTGTTTACCATTGTAGGTTAAAGATCTCTTATCCTGAGCTGCTTTCAGGATTTTCTCTTTGTCTCTGAGACTCGTAAGTTTTACTATTAGACATCGGGGTGTTGACCTATTTTTATTGATTTTGAGGGGAGGTTCTCTGTGCCTCCTGGATTTTGATGCCTGTTTCCTTCCCCAAATTAGGGAAGTTCTCTGCTATAATTTGCTCCAATATACCTTCTGCCCTCTCTCTCTTTCTTCTTCTTCTGGGATCCCAATTATTCTAATGTTGTTTCATCTAATGGTATCACTTATCTCTCGAATTCTGCCCTTGTGATCCAGTAGTTGTTTATCTCTCTTTTTCTCAGCTTCTTTATTTTCCATCATTTGGCCTTCTATATCACTGATTCTCTCTTCTGCCTCATTTATCCCAGCAGTTAGAGCCTCCATTTTGGATTGCACCTCATTAATAGCCTTTTTGATTTCGACTTGGTTAGATTTTAGTTCTTTTATTTCTCCAGAGAGGGTTTCTCTGATATCTTCCATGCATTTTTCAAGCCCAGCTACTCTCTTTAAAATCGTCATTCTGAACTCTAGTTCTGACATCTTACTAATGTCCGTATTGATTAGGTCCCTGGCAGTCGGTACTGTCTCTTCTGCTTTTTCTTCAGGTGATTTTTTCCGTCTTGTCATTTTGTCCAGAGGGGAATAGATGAATGAGAGAACAAAATGCTAACAGGGTAACAACGACCCCAGAAAAATATACACTAAACAAATCAGAGGAGACCTGAAACCGGGGGAAAAGAAAGGGAAAGAAAGAAAAAAGA
>NW_022591846.1:0-5047 GCF_004348235.1 Phoca vitulina
CCTTCTATCTTTGAACATGAGCCCTAAGACTACTAGCCTCTATTTTTTTTTTTTTTCACAGACTACTAAATCTATTTCAGGGACACCACTGAAAGGGGACATAACAGAAGAAAGTTTGTGTACTGAATTGTAGTTGCATTTCAGTCCCGCCTCCTTAAGATAGGCAGAGACAGAGACAGACTAAGAAAGATCTAACCAATCCAGAGGTAGTAAGAGCTAGAGACAGGACAGCTTGACAGACAGACAGACAGAGATGTCTGGGCAGACAAACAGAGACAGTCCAGGGACAGACCCATATATACCCACACCCCTTAAAGAAAAAGGGAGTACAGGTAGACTGGAATACATAGAAAGGGGAGGTCAGAGACAGATAGAGATAGAGACAGAGGAAAACAGACAGATAGACAGGGATATACAGAGGCACATAAAATTGGGCCGACAGTAAGAGTTAATGACAATGATAGAGACAAGCTGAAGCTGATAGATGTAGAAAAACAGCGACAGATTGACGGAGAGACAGACACAGACAGAGAAAGACAACGAGAGAATGAGAAAGACATACAGAAAGAAAGAGTTAGAGATAGTGTCAGAGGGATTGAAAAAGACAGTCAGACACAGAATGAGAGAGAGACAGACTGAGACAGAAAGGGAAAGATAGAGACAGACCGATGGAGAAAGAGACACATTTACAAAGAAGGACAGAGACACAGAGAGATTCAGAAAAAGTGACAGAAAGATAAGACGCCCAGAAAGTTTTACAGACACAGATTGACAGAGATAGACAGAAACAGAAAGATAGAGACATAGACAGTAAGACAGAGACAGAGACTGACAAAATGTAGACACCAAGACTGACAGGGGTAGACAGAGATAGATAAAGATGCAGAAACAGACACAGACAATAGAGACAGAGATAGGGAATGACAGAGAGACAGAAACAGATATACATAGAGGGAAAGACAGGGACACGGTTGTATCTGTATCATCGTCAAGGACTGCATTACATCCTATAGATCTATATCTCCTTTGGTGTGACATTTAGTTGGCTATTATTTAGTTGATTGTTTCACATAGCATTACCATGACTATATATCTAGTCCTGTCTCCCCATCTCCCCATTCCTTTACTGGGAGGCTGTAAAAAAAAAAAAAAAAAGTGAGTGTTAATGTGGAAAGCTTTCCTCCTCAAGATTAGCAGTCAAAAAGAAAAGAAAAAAAAAAAACTTAAAGCAAAGACAGATATTGGATAAATGGAGTAAGCTGGCAAATGGCAAGCAGCCAGGGTTTGTGAGAGTTTAAATGTTTTAATTAGTGTATTTAAGCTGTTACTGTTTGAACATTATTAAACAACTTTCTATTGAAAACTGCAAAAAGAAATTTAAGGATTCAAAACTAGTTTGGTAGGAAAACACAAGTAGATCTCTCAGTTAAGGTGCATTTCTAGCTAAGTAGTCTCTGAATTTCCCAAGTGAGGATACCTCTTTTTTGGTGAAATGACATCCTGGCATTCAGCCCCAGAAACAAGTAATCTGAAATTGTTTGGAAAGTTTATATAAAGGAAATGAAATTGTTAACAGATTAAAAAAAAAAAAACTCTTACTTTTCTGCTGAGTCAATACTCTTTCCCCAACATTAGTTATTTAAAAAAAAATGAAATGAAGTCTGTTGTTTGTAGTTGTTAGGATACAGAGTATAACGGAACACAGAGGGAAAAATGCAAAAGTAAAGGCAAACATCAAAGGGTGTGAATAGCAGCTTCCTGATTAAGTCATTTCATGTAACTTATGTAACACTAGTATGTAGGTTTGGGATAACGAAGCCTTTCAAACCTCCTTAAAGAATAAATAAATAAATAAACAAACAGTAAAAATAATTTGTTCACTGGATAACAAAGGATAAAATATAATTGGGAAGAGAACAATAAACCAGCCAGAAAAAATCTGGTTTGAACTAAGTAAAACATTAAATCTGTTATCTTTTTATTTATTTGTTCATCTTATATTAGTTTTTCACATTCCTTCCAAGCATGTTACCTATTATTTGTATGGATTACTAAACAGAATTTTCAATTATTTGACCTTCTTTAACTACAAGAAATCACTCAGTAAAATGCAAACAAGTAGGACATTTGGGAGGGAATGGGATGGTGGTAGCTTTCAAATTAGCAGTAATTAGAAACCAACATATTTAAATCACAACTAGTACATTTCTTTTTTCTTGACAAAAACACTTTCTACCTTACCCTTTTAATTACTAGCTTGGACTCCTCATCTTTTGATCCCATTTCCAGATGCCAAATAATTCCCACTGCAATTCAAAGGCATTCCGTTCCAGAGGTTACCAGACCTGCTCTTAAGTGGGGAAGAGTTATGCCAAATACAATTTGAACATCAAATATTTCTGAAGAGCAAAGGCCATCAACTTGCTTAAAGAGTTCTTTCTGGTGCATAAATAATTCATGACTGTGTGCCACAAGGAGAAAAAATAACTTTACTTAGTAAAGGAATATCCTCACAGAATCAAACAGCTTCTTTTCACTCCGCCTCCAATATAAGATGTTATAAAGTTTGAAATGTCTTTCTGGGGTTAAAATGCTAGGGAAGTTAAAGTCTAACTAACATCAAAATAGTATTAGGTTGAGGAACAACCAACAAAAAGAAGATCATCAGTGTAGTCTGGCCATGTTCACATAGTGAGAGACCATGGAAACCAAGGACTACACTCAGTGGCAGGAAATGGGGAAGGGGGAGCAATCTGAATGAAACCAGTTGCAGTGGTGGTAATGAGTGAAACAGGGCAGCTCCAAACACACCAACTGAAAGAGAAGTCAATGTATTCCTTTCATATCCATTTAATCAAACTAAAGGAATTGCATGTTTTAAGAGAGTTTCTCTAAGAGTAGTACAGTAAGTAGGTTCACAGTTTCTCTCTAAAGTCAATTGGTCTTTGTCTCTGCAGAAATGATGTGGGGGTCAATGGATAGTAAATCACAAGGACAGGTTGCCACATTAATAGCACAGATGATTTCTAGAACCAATGTTTGTTAAAACATTTTGTTAAAAATGTGTCCTCTTCATATGTGCCCATAAACAGTCTCAAATGTTACCAGCTATAGTTCACAAACCTGTAAGCTTTGGGATTGGTGCTTACTCTGGGCAGCATTCCTCATGTGGGAGGTACAGGAAGTTACAGGCCACATATATGGGGAAGACCACCTCTTGGTTTTCCAGGTTCACTACCTCTAGCACTTGATCCTTTCTCAAGGAAAGCATCTGGTATTCTGTGTCCTTCCTGAAAACAGCTCTTCCAGCCCTGTCCAAGGAGGCCGGGCGCAGGCGGAATGCAACTTTTCTCTGCCAAAGTAAGCTAACCCCCAGGCCACAGGACTTGTTCAGGGCACTGCACCGGAAAATGATGTGCCGGTTGGTATGGCACACCACCAGGTCCCAGCCAAAGTTGAAACTGGCCCATCGCCAATTGCACTGCTCATCCCTGCGCAGCTTGCCCCCACAGCGCATGCTGCTCCCCTGGAGATCAGACAGGTAGATGTCTATGGGCCCAAGTTCCCTTGTCTGCTCAGCCTGGAGCAGTGCAAGCCACTGCTCTTTGTATACTGGGGTAAGCCATGCAGCAGGGATCAGGGCATCCTGGTTGATTATGCGCACTGATGGCAGATCACAGATTATGTAGGCAAGCCGCAGCTGCTGGAACACTGGCACGAAGTCTCTGCCCTGCTTGGTCTCCAGGAAAGGGGTGCCTTCTGACTCGCCCCTAGACCTGGTAAACCACAAATCAGCATCAGGTAATAAGGCTTTGTGGGGGCCCCTCCATGTTGGCTGCAGCTGCAGGAACATCCACTTTTTTAGCATGGTGTACACGTCCATCTCCACCTCCATAACCAAGAGCTCTGAAGAGGCAACTAGCTCTTTCATGAGTTCCGGGCTGACTTCTCGCAACAGATCCTCACTATGCTGGGTCATCAGGTTATCCAGCAGCCACTGGAGGCACATGGTCCTGATGCATTGGAGGCCATAGCTCTCAGCAGAGTAGTAATAGCTGCACACAGTCTGGGCACTGACAGTCTCCTTCATGACCTCCCCACATTGCTGAATCAGCCCATCCATCTGCAGCATGCTGGCGGTGGCCAGAATGGCTACTACTCGACCAGGTGTGATGAGCACGGTGTCTTGGTACAGAGAACCTAAAGCTTCATGCATCGCCTCACGATCAATGTTGTCATCAGGCATCTGCAACTCTATAGTATTCATGGTTGTTTCCCGCCAAGCACCACTGAACATGCTAGCAAAGTATCCTGACTGGCATAAGTAGACCCTGTGTAAATTCCACTCCTCGCCCAGTGCACGGATCTGCACATCACTGTTTTCCCCTCTCAGGAAGAGTGCCTCATAAACTGACCCTGAACTGTCTCTGGCACACTTCCGGCGGGGTACTTTTGCGTGGGGACCTCCTGGGCCTATCTTCCGCTTGAGGCCGCCCTGACCGGTGGTGGGTCCGGCCTCCTCCCTCTCCTCCTCCCCCTCCTCTACCACTGCCACTGCTACTTCCACTGCCTCCTCCCCAGCAGCACCTAGCTCTTCTTGAGCACGCCCGGCCCTGGGCCATAGCATTCGACTGCTTAGAGCTCCCATTAACTGTACCTCAAGAGGGCAAAGGACACACTTCCTCACCAGGCAGAGTTACCGCTGGCACTAGCTCAGCCCAAAGTGCTACTGGGTAGAGCTGACATCCGCTTTGACGTCACGTAGGACGCCACGCTAAGCCACACCCTATTATGCCCAACCCAGTTGGACAAAGGCAACTCCTACCACGAAGACCACACTGTTTAACTCTCACTCCTGAGGCTTCTGTGGCTCCCTTCAGAGATTTATGTCAGAGCAGGGAAATCCTAGATGGAAATCCTAGCTGTAGCAATCAGATGAGAAAAAGAAATAAAAGGCATCCATATGGGTGAAAAAGTTAAAATGTCCCTATTTGGAGATAACATGATACTATACATAGACAACCCTAACGACTCCACCAGAAAACTG
>NW_022591847.1:0-5045 GCF_004348235.1 Phoca vitulina
TCTATCTCACTGATTCTTTCTTCTGCCTCATTTATCCTAGCAGTTAGACCCTCCATTTTTTATTGCACCTCATTAATAGACTTTTTGATTTTGACTTGGTTAGATTTTAGTTCTTTTATTTCTCTAGAAAGGGTTTCTCTAATATCTTCCATGCTTTTTTCAATCCAGCCATTATCTTTAAAATCGTCATTCTGAACTCTATTTCCAACATCTTACTAATGTCCATATTGATTAGGTGCCTGGCAGTCAGTACTGCCTCTTGTTCTTTTTTGAGGTGATTTTTTCTGTCTTGTCATTTTGTCCAGAGGAGAATAGATGAATGAGAGAACAAAATGCTAACAGGGTAACAACGTCCCCAGAAAATATAAACTAAACAAATCAGAAGAGACCTTCCAGAAAGTCGTCGCTTTTCTGTTCAGAGTTGCTGCTATTCTTTTCTTCAATCTCCTGTTGAGGTCATAGGTGTTCAGAATGGTTTGATCCCTATCTAGCTGAATTCCTGGGACCAGATGAAATTTAGGTCTCCTACTCCTCTGCCATCTTGCTCCTCCCCCTGGGTTGTTTTCCTATCCTTAAAATTTGAGAGTTTTGGATTCTAGATACAGGAACTTTATCAGATATATGTTTTGCAAAGATTTTTCTACTAGTCTGTGGCTTGTCTTTTCATTCTCTTAATACTATCTTTTGAAGAGTAGAAGTTTTTAATTTTGGTGAAGTAGAATTTTTAATTTGTTCTTTTATAGAATGTGCTTTTGGTGTGATATCTAAGAAATCTTAGCCTAATCCAAGGCCACAGAGACTTTCTCCCTATTCTAGAAGTTTGAGAGTTTTGGGTTTTATGTTTAGATCTATAATCCATTTTTCATTAACTTTAAAATATGGTACTATGTATAGATCTAAGTTCATTTTTGGGGGGGATATGAATATCATTCTAGCACAATTTGTTTAAAAGGCTATCCTTTCTCCTACATTACCTTTGTACCTGTGTCAAAAATTAGTTGTCTATATATGTATGGTTTTGTGTTTTTTTTAATGGACTCTCTATTCCGTATCATTGATCTATTTGCTTTTCTTTACACTAATGTTATACTATACCTTTATAATAACTCTTAACATCATATGGTGCCACCCCTTCAATTTTGTTCTGTTTCAGAGTTATTTTAGCAGTTGTAGGTTCTTTTGTATTTCCATATGGATTTTAGAATCAATTTGTCAACTTCTATAAGAAGCTTTTTAGGATTTTGACTGACATTGGATTGAATGTATAGAATAATGTGTGGATAACTGACATCTTAAAAATTTGAGTTTTCCAGCACATCAGCAACATATATCGCTCCATGTTTTAGGTCTATTTTAATTTCTTTCAGCAATATTGTATAGTTTTCAATAGATATGTCTGTCAAATTTTGTTTTTCAAGACATTGACTTTTTGGAAGATCCCGGGCCCATGCCAACATCTTATAAAATGCCCCACATTCTGATTTATCTTTTTTCTCATAATTCAATTGAGGTCAGAATGTCAGGGTGTTCTACTGGTGATGTTGTTTGATCATGTGGTTAAGATGGTGACCACCCAATCTCACCATCATAAAAATACAATTTACCTTTGTCATTGGAAAATCATTTATGAGTAGTACATGGAGACAAAATTGTTTGTTTAGAAAAGTTAAATCATAAGATTTTATTTAATAGTTATGCTCTGACATGTGATAGTTTCTTTTTAAAAGATCTTATTTACTTATTTGAGAGAGAGAGCAGGGGCAGAGGGAGAGGGAGAAGTAGGCTCCCTGCTGAGCAGGGAAGCCTGACAGGTCATAGGGCTTGATCCCAGGGTCCTTAGATCATGACCTAAGCTGAAGGCAGAAGCTTATTAACTGACTGAGCCACCCAGGCACCCCTGACATGTAATAGTTTTTATTTAATATTCCTTCTCAGTGAACGAACTCCAGTTTTCTCTCTAGGAAAAGTATTAGAAAGGAGGCACTAATACATTCCTTATCCTCACTCTCCTAAAATAATTTACTACCAGAAATAATAGGCCACTAGGAAAGGTTTGCCTGGCCCCAGTACCAAAAGCCCAATAATGGATCAGGGGTGGGGTTAGTCTGTATGAAATCTGAGATAAGACCTCAAGACTTGAGGATACCACAAAAGAAAATCTTTCTCGAAGTGTTGAGAATACAAGTTCAGTTCCTATCTTGCTGAGATCTTGTCACTATGGAGCCAGCCAGGTTTTGATCAGTTCTGTCAGTTTATTTTTGATCAGTTCTGTCGGTTTATAAGCCCTGAACCAATTATATAGGTCCTCAAGTGTCTTGCATAATGGTGTGCACTACGTGTGAACAGATGGGGTTTCCAGTAGGTGATCCCTTTCTTTTCAGACAGGGTGTATCTTATATTCTGTGAGGAGAATTCATGTTATTGATATTCTACTTTACATCAGGCTTGGTGCTATGGGACATTACATGTGTGATTGCTTTAAAATAGTCACAAACTAACCATTATTGGAGTCACAGAAATGGACATGACCTTGAAATGGATGTTGGAATCTGCTTTCATCCAATGCACTTCTCTCCTTCCTCCTCAAAAGACCTCGTTTCCCACAGGTGGAAAGTATATTTCTGTAAAATACACAGTATATTCTACTGTGCAATGTTTCTGCACTCCTTTGCATCCATGAAAACCTGAGTAAACAGGTGTACTGAGATTTATGGGGAAGCAGCAATATTTAATTTGCTCATGGAGAAAATTGCCAAGATTCAGCAAGTTACAGTTAATGTTCACCTCATTTGGCTTGGATCAGAGCAGGTCTTGAAGGGAGATGGCTAGACAGAAATATGAACAATTCAGACAAAAGAGCATCCAGTTACTGGGTTGGAAAATAGTAATTACTTTTACTATTTTAAAAGCCAGTTTGTAAATGCAAAGACACGTTTGACATGGAATACCCTCAATACTGTATTTATTTAAAATGTGAGTGCTGGGGGCGGAGCAAGATGGCGGAGGAGTAGGAGACCTGGATTTCGTCTCCTCTCAGGAATTCAGCTGGATAGGGATCAAACCATTCTGAACACCTACAAATTCAACAGGAGATCGAAGAAAAGAATAGCAACAACTCTCTGAACAGAAAAGCGACCACTTTCTGGAAGGTAGGACGTGCGGAGAAGTGAATCCGAGGCGTTATTCGGGAGGATAGACGGCGGGGGAGGGGCCTCCCTCGGCCGCTTCTGGCAAGTGATAGAGCCACGGAGCACAAAATCGGAACTTTTAGAAGTCTGCTCCGCTGAGGGACGTCACTCTGGTGGCGAAGTGGGGGGTGGAACCCTCGCGGGACAGTGTGGTCTCAGGACCCTCGGGGTCACAGAAAGACCGAGGGTGCCTGAGTGCGGCAGAGCTCCCAGGTATCGGAGCAGGGAAGCCGGCTGCAGAGACGGAGCCCAGGCGCGGGCTCTCAGCTCGGGGTTGCTATAAACCGTGATCCGCGGCACAGTCGGGCCACTGCTCCTCCAGCAGGGACCCAACAAGCGGCAGATCCGGGGAGACTCACCTTCTTCCCCCGGGAGGAGAGGTGCGGGAGCGCACCGCGGGGATCTGCTGGGTTTGGAGACTCCACCCGGGGTCGGGTGCTAGATAGAAATGCACGGTCACAGGCCGGGTGAGCGCGGAGTGTGGCCGGAGACTGGGGAGACGGGAGTGACTGACTGCTTTTCTCTGGGGGCCCACTGAGGAGCGGGACCCCGAGGTCTCGGCTCCGCCGGGGCGGAGACTGGGAGGCCGCCATTTTCACTCTCCGCCTCCAAAGCTGTAGGGAAAGCTTGCAGGGAACAAAAGCTCCCGAGAGCAAACCCGAGCAGATTACTTAGCCCGGACCGGCAAGGGCGGGGCAATTCTGCCTCCGGCAAAGACATTTGGGAACCACGGCAACAGGCCCCTCCCCCAGAAGATCAGCGAGAACGGTAGAACTCCAGCGCTAGGGGAATACTGCACATAGAATTCATGGCTTTTTTACCATGATTCTTTAGTCTTTCAAAGTTAATTATTTTTTTTAACTTTTTTTCTTTTTTCCCTTTTTCAACCAACATCTTATCAATCCCTTTTTTAAAAAAAAAAAAAATTTTATTTTTCATTTTTAAAGTCATATTTTATCCCTTCATAGTAGTTACCCGTATTTTTGGCATATATATATAAAAGTTGTTCTCTCTTTAAAATCTTGAGATAGTTTCTTCTAACAGATCAAAATATACTCTAAATCTCTAGTGTATGGTTTTTTTCTACTCCCCTGCCTGATCACATTCTCTCTTTTTTTCTTTTTTTTTTTAATCCTATTCTTTCTTTTTTCAAACAACTTATCAAATCCTTTTTTAAATTTTTTATAATTTCCATCTTTACAGTCATATTCCATCCCTTCATCATATCAACCCTTATTTTTGTACATATATAAATTTTTCTTTCTTTAAAATTTTGGGAGGGACTTTCTTTTAACAGACCAAAATACACCCAAAATCTAGTGTGTGGCACTGATGTATAATCCAACCTGATCATATTTGATCACATTCTGTTTTTGTTTTGTTCTGCTTTTGTTTGTTTTTATCTTTTTCTTTTTTCTTTCCTTTTCTTTTTTCTCTCTTTCCCTTTCTTTTCCCACTGCTTCAGGTCTTTTCTGATTTGTTTGGAGTATATTTTCTGGGGACGTTGTTACCCTGCTAGCATTTTGTTCTCTCATTAATCTATTCTCCTCTGCACAAAATGACAAGACGGAAAAAATCACCTCAACAAAAAGAACAAGAGGTAGTACCGACTGCCAGGGAACTACTCAATACGGACATTAGTACGATGTCAGATCTAGAGTTCAGAATCATCACTTTAAAGATACTAGCTGGGCTTGAAAAAAACATGGAAGTTATTAGAGAAACCCTTTCTGGAGAAGTAAAAGAACTAAAATCTAACCAAGTAGAAATCAAAAAGGCTATCAGTGAGGTGCAATCAAATATGGGGGCGCTAACTGCTAGGATAAATGAGGCAGAAGAAAGAATCAGTGAGATAGA
>NW_022591848.1:0-5040 GCF_004348235.1 Phoca vitulina
GGGTGGGAGGATGGGTTAGCCTGGTGATGGGTATTAAAGAGGGCACGGTTTGCATGGAGCACTGGGTGTTATGCACAAACAATGAATCACGGAACAATACATCACAAACTAATGATGTAATGTATGGTGATTAACATAACAATAAAAAATTTAAAAAAAAAACTTAAGCACTAAAACTTTTCTATAGACAAGTTTTTTTTTTCCAAAAAAGGATATGTAAAGATTCCTACACAAATAAATCCTTTTTATTTTTTAAAAGATTTTATTTATTTATTTGAGAAAGAGAGAGAGAGCACAGCAGGGGGAGGGGCAGAGAGGCAACTAGACTCCCTGCTGAGTGGGGAGCCTGATGCAATGTGAGGCTCGATCCCAGGACCCTGAGATCATGACCTGAGCTGAAGTCAGACGCTTAACCAACTGAGCCACCCAGGTGCCCAAATAAATCCTTTTTAACATCCCACATTTTGCTGCTCATATGAAGCAACTGTAAATGAAAAAGCTCAGTTTTTTTTAAACAGTGGGGTAAAGATAAGTTATAATGAAGCAAGTAAATGAACAAACAAATAATAAGTGATATTTAGTCTGTAAATATAATAGAGAAATTGAGACATAAAATTTGAGAACCAGAAAAACTTTAAAGATTAGTCTACTGGTTAAAGATGGTGAACTGCATCTAAACATCTGCTTCTGTTCTTACTGTAAAACCCACTGAAATCAAAGTGTTGGGATGTTTTACTACCATAAATCTATAAAACAAACAGACTTACTCAGAAATTGGATCTACCAGCTCCATGAGGAAGTGGGGGTGGGGTGAGAGGGCAGTAAATTGAGGAGGATTAAGAAGTAGGTAGACAGCCAGATGATCTGCTCATCTTAGCAAAAAGCTGGAGGCTTATTGTCTGGAAACAGAGCGGACACCAGCTGCTACAGACTTAATATCTGTGTCCCCACAAGATTCGTATGTTGAAGCCTTAATCCCAAACATGATGGTATTTGGAGATGGGGCCTTCGGGAGGTAATTTAGGGTTAGATTAGGTCATGAAGGTGAGGCCTTTATAAAACGGATTAATGCCCTTATAAAAAGAGAAAGAGACATGAGATCTTTCTTTCTACCATGGCAAGGAGGTAGCCATCGGCAAACCAGGAAGAGAGATGCTGAACCTGACAGCACCTTGATCTTGAATTTCCCAGTCTCCAGAGCTGTAACAAACATTTGCTGCTGAAGCCACCTTGTCCTCTGGTATTTTGTTATGGCAGCCCAAATTGAGTAGGACAATAGGCAATGACGGAAGCAGGGACACCGCCCTGTTACCAGGAGATCACTTAATTTGAAAGGTTATAATCTGAATGTGGAAATAGCTGCCCTTTTTCCCACTACCCACTGGCCTCCTAGAATGCTATGCCCAGGCTTGGGTTCCCTAAGTAGATGAAAGGGAGATTGTTCTCCAAGGAATTTTGATAAAGACTAGATTCTGATCAACAGCTTTGGGGTAGGAGTTGGAGATTCTAAAACTAACAAGCTTCCAAGTGATATGGATGCTGTCGCTCAAGGCTTACACTTTTAGTAGCAAGTTCTAGAATCTGACCAAACAAAAGACTGACAGAGATGGATATTTGAGATTTTTCACCAAAAAAAATCCCAACCAGATCAACCTAGGGTAAATGCCAATCTTATAGCACCCCACCCTATAATATGAGCGAAGGGCTTTGAGATATCTGAGGAATGACCCTAATATAAAAGAGGGAAACCAAACAGAAAAGGCAATTTGAAGGAAAGCAATGAGATGAACACTATCATTAATATCCTCAAGAAGATTAGAGGCTATATATCACCCATGATATAAGAACAGGTTTGGTTTTTTTGTTTGTTTGTTTGTTTTTAATCAGAAGAAAAGGAAGCTCTCAGAAATTCAAATTTTGATATTAGGAATAAAAGAAGGCTTGACAAGAAAATATTGGGGGGGGATGAGCAAATAAAAAACAGATGGAAAGGGGTGCCTGGGTGGCTCAGTCGTTAAGCGTCTGCCTTCAGCTCGGGTCATGATCCCAGGGTCCTGGGATCGAGCCCCACATTGGGCTCCCTGCTCAGCAGGAGGCCTGCTTCTCCCTCTCCCACTCCCCCTGCTTATGTTCCCTCTCTCGCTGTGTCTCTCTCTGTCAAATAAATAAATAAATAAATAAATAAATAAATAAATAAATATCTTAAAAAAAAAAAACAGATGGAAAAATAAGGAGAAGCACAATGAGAAAAAGGGAGGGGGAATATTATTCTAGAAGACCCCATATCTCAATAACAACAACTCCAGAAAGAAAGAACAAATAAAACGAAAAGGAGAGAAATATTAAATAAATCAGCTGAGGAAATTTGCCAGAATTGATGAGTTTCCAGATTGATAGAACCCATTGGGTGTCCTGCAATGGAAAGGAATATATCCGCAACTGGACACATCATCTTGAAGTCTTTGGACACTGTGGATATGACAAACTAGAAGACAAAAAAAAAAAACAACAAAAAAAAACACCTTCAAAATTGTGAGGGAAAATGAATACAATTTTAAATTCTAAACACAATTTTGTGTGAGAGTAGAACACTTAGGCTACGCAAAGTCTCAAAAATCTACCTCCCACAGGATGCCTGGGTGGTTCAGTTGGTTAAGCGACTGCCTTCAGCTCAGGTCATGATCTCAGGGTCCTGGGATCGAGTCCCGCATTGGGCTCCCTGCTCAGCGGGGAGCCTGCTTCTTCCTCTGCCTTCTGATCCTCCTGCTTGTGCTCTCTCTCTCTCTCTCTCTGACAAATAAATAAAATCTTAAAAAAAAAATCTACCTCCCTGGGATTCTCTTTCAGGGAACTACTGGAATATATACTGTACCAAACTCAAGCAGTAAATTAAGGAAAAGTAAGGCGAGGAATTTATGAAACAAGAGATCTGACTCAAAAGAGAGATGAAGGGAATTACAACAATATGACATATCTCAGCT
The DNA here is from genome assembly GCF_004348235.1 of Phoca vitulina. NCBI lineage: Eukaryota > Metazoa > Chordata > Mammalia > Carnivora > Phocidae > Phoca > Phoca vitulina. The sequence goes on from NW_022591848.1 coordinate 2,982, forward strand.
CTGGAAAGTGCTCTCATAGTTCTCATCATCTTACTACTGGGAAGCTAGAGGGATGGAGGGTGATGGGGATTGGGGGTTATTTACACATCCACTGTATTTTAAGAGATAATGATAAAAGTGAAAAAATCAGAGCTAGTACTAGAAGCACATAACTTAGGTACGTGCAGATAAATATCAAGAGAAATAGTTAAAAAGAAGTGAAACAGCTGCCCCTGGAAAGTGGGAGAGAACAAGGCAATGGAAAAAAAAATGATGGCTTTCCAACTCTTAAACTGTGTATCCACATTACTTTTTTTTTTATGAAAATAGAAAGAGTAACAGTGATTAGTCTAACATACTCATTTTCATCATGAAGAACCTCAGAGATTCAGAATGATGACTTTCTCCAGGTCCCCCAAGTTGCCTTTAAGAATCAGGACTAGAGCATTTCATTATTTTATCATTTAAACTGGCATAATTATGTATTAAACATAATCACAGTCATGAAAGATTAGGTAATTGTTCACTCATTCATTTACCAAAAATCTATTGCGTGCCGACGAGGTTCTCCAGGGCATAATAGTGAGCAAAACCAGACCCAGGCCCTGTCCTCATGAAGTTTATAAGTTGCTAAGAGACATTAATATGACATTTATAGCTAACTAGAAAGCTGTAAGATTTGGAAATTAAGTCCCCTCATTGTGCACTCATCTGTTTCTTTGCTAGATTCCTTGTGAAAATTTTTCTCCCTACACACAATCTAACTCTTGATTTCACTTACTGACACAGTAAATGCCAAGAAAATTTATTTTTCCTTTCTTTCTCAAGTCACCAGCATGTAAAGTATGGTCTTTAAGCGACTTCATGTTTCCTTGTTAATGTTGCTTGGTCGCCAACTTTTCAGCCCATAGACTGGCTGACAGCCCTCCAGGGGCCACAGAAACCACAGGCTGGTTGGGGAACCAACAATTTCTATCTCATGGTGCAATGAAGATCCAGCAATAAGTTGATTTTGTTGAGAACTGTGGAACTACATGAGAAATTGGCTATTTAGCTACTTCCTGATAGAAATGTGACATAAGAAATTCTACTTAAAGGAACAGTCCCATAATCCAAGTACTTTGAACCATTCTCTTACTTCCCCAAAACTGCCCTATAATGTCCTCTACCAAGCTTGCTTTCCTCCTTTTCAGACTCTCAAAAATTAAAATACTTTTAAAAATGTTATACATAAGATATTATACATAAAATAGTAAATATTTTAATATTTAAAATCGTATGTCTTACTTTTTACAAGTTGATCAAAGTAACTATGATTATTTAGTTTCATCTATAACACTCTTTTGACAAAAATAAAATGTTCTAATTTTAGTTCTCTATTCTTTATTCCAAATGAAGACTTCCTCAATCCATTTTTGGCAGTTTTTTAAATACTTTTTCATTCATTCTCTTACTGACTATTCTGCATGTCAGATGGAGGCAGAATGGCGCTCTCCCAGGGAGCTCAGTCCCCATAATGATAGGTATCCAACCAAAGAGTGCTTATTAATGGTTGTTCTTGGGGCTATCTGGCTGATGGGCCACCATTCCCAAACCACTTCCTCTCAGGCTGGTAATTCATCATCAGAGGGAAAATTCCATTATAACTTAATCCTGTACCAGCAAAACTGCTGTTTTTCTAAAGGTAAATCTGAAACCTATGCCCTTTGACTCTATTGGATCCATGAAAGTAATTTGGTTGTATATTTCTACTTATTAATTTTAGGTTCTAAGTAGAAATCAGAGATTTCTAATTAGAAATTGAGAAGCCAAAATATCTTTGAGTAATATCCTTATTTGCCTACTAAGTCCCTTTACAATAATGAGGACATCAGGGTAATTATTTTTTTTTATTTTTATTTTTTTATATTTTCAGCCTACACTACTTTTTTAAATTTTTTATTGTTATGTTAATCACCATACATTACAGCAGTTTTTGATGTAGTGTTCCGTGATTCATTGTTTGTGCATAACACCCAGTGCTCCATGTAGAACGTGCCCTCTTTAATACCCATCACCAGGCTAACCCATCCTCCCACCC
>NW_022591849.1:0-5038 GCF_004348235.1 Phoca vitulina
GCCTGTGCTCAGGGCTGCATGGGAAGAGCTCAGAGGCCCTGCTCTGACCAGGGAAGGTCATAAAGAGGGGGCCAAGGTGGGAGGTGGGCAGACACCCCCATATCCATGATTTGGGAATGATAGAACCAGGCTGCAGTTCCTAACTTAGGCTCCACTCATTCTGCCTGAGGTCCATAGAGTCCCCAGAAGTCCTTGTGTGCCACCCGCTGAGGCTGGCATGACCAGAACCACAGTGGAAACTTCTGTCTCTACAGTACCACCCAGTCAGGTCCAGAACAAGTCCTTGTCTCTTGGCAGCCTCTGGTGAGGCTATGTGTGCATTCTTATGGAATTTCACATAAGCTGAGGCATTTAGACCCCTTGTGCTGGGAAGTCTTACTGTGAATCTGACTCATCTTGTTGCCCTTTGTGCCTTATAAGCCCAGGCTGAGTTTGTGAAATTGGAGCCCAGCACCCCTCTCCGCTAACACGGAAGGAGTTTCTTCTGGTCAGGGAAGTGGGTCAGGGTGTAGGGATGCTTCGAGGATGAGGGGTAAAGCCTGGTGGATCACAGATGGTTAGAAATTTCCTGGGCAGGAAGCGGTGATCAACGGGGCAGATTCAGAGAAGAGTCCTCAGGGACCACCAGTTTTCTGTCTGCTTCCCCTGTTACTCCATGAAGTGCTGGGGGAAACTAGAAACAGAGGTTGTGGTAGGAGGGACCAATATTAGAATGGGGAAAGTGTTTCTCTGTCTGCAGCTTTGAGGAGACTCTGGAAACACAGGACAAAGAGCAAATTGGGAAAGAGGAGATGGTATTTTTTGATGACAGAACCATCTTAAAAACACACTAACATCCCCCTTTTCCCCTCTTCAGTGGGTTCAGATTTTGGACCCCGGGTAAGCAACCAGGCCCCATCCCCCACTGGCCCAACTCCCACCTTGTACTGCTCTGTCAGCCCTGCCTGCTCCTGCCTGCTGGTTACCAGGTCCACGTGGGCTCCTGAACTTGGCCTCTCGCTCTGTCACCTGCCCTTCCAGCTGTCGCTTCACCTGCATCAGGTGATCCCTCTCTTGCTGGCTGTCATGCAGCTAGTTCAATGGGGTGTGGGGGTGTGGGGGCAGGATGAGGAGGGGTTTGTGCTTGTGAAGCCTCCACTCTAAGGTGCCATGCCATCGCTCTGCAGATGCATTCTGGGGCTGGGAAGTTACAGCAGTACTGGCTATAAGGAGGTGAGTCGGGGAGGCTTGGTGCACCACTAAATCCTGCCGTCCACCCATCGCGCACACCAGCTCTGACCCTCTTGGAAGAAATCTTTCTCAATCCCAATCCATCTCAAAAGGGATGGCTCCCCTAATTTTATTCTATTCTGGAGTCAGACAGAAGTGAGTTTAAATCTCCAATACAATTTTTACTAGCTGTGTCACCTTGAATGAATTACTTAACTTCTCTGAGTTCTGTTCTCATCTGTAAAGTGATTCCTTAGCTTAAGTTTTGAAAGGTAATGGTAATGAGAATAACGAATATAAAAACAGAACACGGGGAGGAGCTCCCACATCTCTGACTTATGTACCATATAAACATCTTCTTTCTATTCTCGTGGGGATTCCATGTGTTTAGAGTGTTCTAGAAGGCAAGAATTTACCTAAGTCACAGACAAGCTACTCATTTTCACCTCCTGAACCTTCCTGAAGTCTGTCGTCTTGTCTGAGGAGTGTGTGTGCTCCCTACCTGTCCCTGTCCCTTCTCTTCCTTCAGGAAGTCCTCTTTGCCAACATCTGTCCTGCCCTCTAATTCTTCCCTATTTGGTCTATTTGATCCAAGAGAAAAAGAATACAAGCCACATACATACTTTTAAATTTTCTAGTAGGCACTTAAAAAAAGTAGTAACAGTTGAAATTCATTTTAATGATATTTTATCTAACCCAGTCTATCCAAAATATTATCTTTTCAACATGTAGTCAATATAAAAAAACATTGAGATCTTTTACATTTTTTAGAATATGAAGACTTCAAAATCCTTTGTGTATTTTACCCACACAGAACATCTCAGTTTGGACCAGTCACATTTCAGGTGCTCAAGAGCCACCTGTGGGCAGCGCCTCCAGTATGGGACAGTGCAGGGCTGTGGCCCTACTATCTGCTCCCACTCCTCACCTCTACTGGAAGTAGGCCTCATCCTCCCCTTCCTCTGAGCATTCCTTCCCTGGAGTGGCCTCCCTTATCCTTCGGATCTTCCCCTAGGGCCTAGGACAGGACATAACAGTTGGGAGAAGGAATCCTCAAAAAGTACTTATGAATTCTTGAGTGACATTAGCCTGGGTGGCTTGCTTTCCTGCCCTACATGTTTGTGTCTATGTTAGATCAAGACTATCTCAATGGCAAGACTGTAACTCCCAGTGAGGTCTTCAGGTGAGGTCACCACCGAGGGGAGGGTGAAGTGAGAAGGGGTCCCTTGCCTTGTTGCCCTCCTAATTCCTTGCCCAGGAGCAGCTCTGTTGCTCTGTTCTCACCTGCAGCACAGTGGCCTTGGGGACAACCAGCATGATGTCAGTGCCACCATCAGTCTTCTTCAGAGTCACCTGTTCATCCATGGGCCTTGGCTCTTGGAACTGGAAACGGGATTCTGCCCATATACTCAGCCCTGGCAGTTCACATATCGGAACTGGTAGAGCTGGGGCTCTGGGTCTGGGCAGGTAGCTGGCTGTGGAAAGAGGAACAGATCCAGGGTCCCAATATGATCCCAGGTCCTCGAGTGCTTGGCAGGTCCCCCCGTCCCCTTGATGTATCTTATCACCCACTGTCCTTGGCTCTAACCCCTTGTTCCCTGTTACGTATACTGCTTTCTTTCCTCTCCTCCTTCTGCAGGCTATTTCTATTCTCCGGGGCTACTATTCTCCATTCTTTCTGCTTAGCCCTGTCCTTCCTCTCTTTCCCAAACCTACCCTCCTTAATAATAATAATAATAATAATAATAATAATAATAATAATCGTTACCACTTACTCAGTGCCCACCATGTACCAGACATATGCTAACCTTTACCCACATCACTTTAAACCTTCATATTGTCCCTATAAACCAGGCATCCCCTTTTACTGCTAAGATAACAGACATAGATTAAGTAACTTGTCCAAGATCAGACTTGGTAGGAGGCAGGACTAGTGGCTCTCTACAGTTCCTTCCACCTCTAAGTCCTTGATTCTGTAATAATCCCATGATTCTATATCTGCTGAACCCTGAGGGATAGAGTTCTTATTTTATTTATTTGCACTTATATTTCCTTGTCCTCTGTGCCTAATTTTTGTTTCTGAGCCCTCTACCCTCCTCTAAACCTCTATCCCCTTGGCTCCTCCCTCCCTGTTTTCCATCTTTCCTTGTACCTTAGAAGTGTACGCTGGCATGGACTAAAGACCACATGAATGTATGGTGATCCCTAACACAGGCAGCCTCCACCTGTGAGAGCCCATGGTGGGAGAGGGGTATGCTGATGGAACTACCAGCAACCAACCCATGGTCCATAAATCTGAGCCAAAAGGGGTTCCAGGGAGACCTTGCAGATGCCAATCTAGTCAGTGGCACTGGGCATGGTGCCTGGGGAAAGGGCATAATGACATTTCACCTTGGTGTTGGGGAGGTAGGTCCAGGCTCCATTCAGAAAGTTAACTCCACCTCAGGATGATGCCAGGCTTCGTGATGCCTCTTCCATCCTGCCCTCAGATAGCTGCCCTCTTATGAAACAAAGGGTTAATATTCTAAAATCTCTCCAAATCATCTCTTCTTTGTCCCAGCTCCACCCCCTCCCACCCACAGCCCCTGCCACTACACCTAGAGATGAAGGCATATCTGGTTTCCAGCCCCTGAGGGTTACAGGACCCTTTAGATATCATTCTAGTCTCAGGACATAGGTCTGGCCTTCTGAGTCAGTCCCCATCCTGTCTCACTCTGTACTCTCTCTAGGCTCTTCCTAGTGTTAAGATCTCTCTCATTTCTCCTCCCTTTCCATAGCCCCATTGACTAAGTCTCAGGATCCCAGGCTCTGGCCCCTCAGACCCTCCTTTTCCTCCTCCTAACATCCTTGAGCATTCCAAATTCTTCAGCCTCCAGCTCCCCATTCCATCCCCGCACATCTTTTGGCTACTGAATTCAAAATCCTACTGAAGTGTGGGGCCTGCTCATTCTGAGCAGCTCTCCTTGCCCACTCCAACTGTATCCAGGAATGATTTATAACACTGAAAACAGCCACTAATGTCTGAAAGTAATGACGGAGTCTTCAGATGGATAATGGCTGGGGGATCCAACAGCCCAATCCTTAGACCCCTGAGGTCTCAGTTCTCCTCCCTCTCCCAGTTGTCTACCCCATGCACTGAAGGGAAAAAAAAAAAGCTTCTGCTGTCATTCAAGAGACAAATGGAAAGGGAGGATATAGGGAAAGGAAGGCTCTGTCTCTCAACTTCATTGCTCCAGGAAGTCAAGAATTCTGGAGGAGGCTGCTTCAAGGGTGGAGTGAAACCCTCAGCAGGAACTTGGTGGTGTGGGGAGATGGAATGTGGGAGTCTGGAGTGGGGAAAGCCCCTCCCCTGGGTAGGGGATAGACTGGAAGGTGGGAAGTAAGGGGCCCTGAGAGGGGGAAAAGTATATATGATGCTGAAAAGGAAGAAAGAGTTCAAAAAGAGCCTAACATTCTCTAGATCAGGTCTTGCCAGGAGCAGGACTAGAAACCTATGGTTTGACTAAATGTTAACCCAGCTCTAGTTTTTCCCTCCCATTTTCTCTCTGCCCCCTTTAGCCTCAATTCTAAGTGCTTGGATGGGTAATTGGAGGCATGCTATAAGATGGGATGTAGAGGCAGAGGTGTTGCAAGTTAGGTGGGGAAAGTTAATTGAGAACTATAGGGGTGGAGTGAGGAACAACAACAATCATGAGAACTCAGCCCAGGGCTGTGAGATGGTCTTTGTCATTGCTCTTTTCCAGCCACTAATCTTCATCCTATGTCAACCGAAGAGGACAGCATCCAATCAGCCATGACCACTAGTCACGTGCACACCCCCAAGCATCAC
>NW_022591850.1:0-5028 GCF_004348235.1 Phoca vitulina
CCAGCTGAATTCCTGAGACCAGACGAAATCCAGGTCTCCTACCAAGAATGTAATAATTACATCAACTAAAACCAATAGGAGGTGGAAGAAGAAATTTAGATTTGTAAAGTAATGTTATATCCTAGGATCAGAATGGGAGTGTGAAATATATGCAGTAAACAACCTGGCTAGAAATGCAAAGTTTCTGCCACAAACATATAAATAGCTCTCTTGCTCTAGGGGTCAGAGAGTTGGAATGAGGAAAGTCGTTTTTTTTTTTCCTCTTAAAGGGCATCCAGTTGTAATTCAAAAGATTTTAAAATGTAAATACGGACTCTGTAATCAGACCTGCATTTAAATTCCATCTCTCTAGTGTGTGACATTAAACAAATTCTTTATGACTTCAGTTTCCTAATCTGTGAAATGGGGATAAAAACAGTAACCACTTCATATGGCTGTATGTAGAGTGCTTCACATATTTTCTCGTACATGGCAAACATACCATAATGGTCACTGCTCCAATAATAACATTATCAATAATATTAGCAATCATAATAATGGTAATACATATAATTATGAAAATTCTAGTGTGAAAAGATTGTTCCTTTTCTTTTTTTAAAGTGTATCAAGTTGCTTTCTTCATCCTCTAACTTTGCAGAATTCTAATTAACTGAAGTCCTTTGCAGAGCTAAGATAGTTCTACCATAATTAACCATGATTGAGTTGAATGAGGGTTCCCCTTGAGATGTGTCTGCATTGGACCATCATCATCTCCTAAACTGGTACCCTGTAATACCATTTCTGGCATTGAATGAATGTTACTCAGGCTCAGTTTTCATGCCTCCATTTTGGGGATTTCTAATTTTTTTAAATTTTTAATTAAAACAATTTTTTTTTTTTTAAATAAAGAAGCCAAGTGATCCAAAGCCTGGAAGAGTTTACTATCTGTTTCTTGTTCTCTTGTCTTGAAATGTCCTTTCTACTTTGTTCTCCTACAACCTGTCCATCTGGTTAATCCCTTTTTATCTTTAAATCTTAGTTGAAGAATTACTTCCTTTAAGAAGCCTTTCTTATTCTATATAGTTGGATTATATTTCTCTCATCTGTTCGCCTGTATCATTGCACTTATTTACCCTAGATTTTAACCATTTATTTGTATACCACTCTCTTTAGATTCTGAGTTCTTTGAAGACAACGTATTTAATATCTATATCTTGGGTAGATGGCAGAATTTCAGTAAATGTAGAGTTAAGAAACTTTATAGCAAAAATAGAGGTCAGAGCAGAAACTACTGTTGCCAATAAGCATATAAAAAAGTACTTGATATAATTTCTTATCAGAGAAATGGAAATTCAAATCCCAATGAGATACCCAGGCATACCTACCAAAATGGCTAAAATGAAAAAGTCTGACCATACCAAATTTTAGATAAGAGGTAGAGATATGGAGCTTTTATTCACTGCTGGTGGGAGTGTAAGTTGGTTTGGCCAGTTGGGACACTGTTTGGTAGTACTTATGAAAGCTGAACATATATCTACCTAATGATTCAGCAATTTCACTTCTAGGTATATACCCAAGAGGAATGAATGCATGTGCCTACCAAAAGGCAGTATAAGAATGTTCATAGTATCTTTATTCATAATAGTCCCCAAATGGAAGTACCACAAATATTCATCAATAGAAGGATGGATAAGCAAACAATGGTATATTCTAACAGTAATAGAAAAGCATAAACTCCTTACAAAAGGAGTTCAACAACATGGATCACTCCTAAAAAAATTGTGTTGAAGGCAAAAAGCCAGACACAAGAGTGGTTACTAATAGGATTTTATTTATATAAAATTCAAGAATAGGCCAAAGTAATCTCTGGTGATAATTGTGATAAAGTCACAATAATTGTTATCTCTAGAGGAAGGATATAACAGGGAAGAGGGTGGAGGAACTTTTTTGGGGTGATGAATGTTATATATCTTGATTTAAGTGGTGCTTACATAGCTGTATACATATACAAAAATCCATCAAGCTGTACACTAAGATTGGGACACTTTATTATACATAAATTATCTTTAAAAAACTAAAAAATCATCCAGAATTCTAAAGCTCTAATAAATAAACTTAAATTTTTCCATATTTGTTTGCAGTTCTTGTTCATTCACTAAGTTGTATATATTTCAATAAGTCTTCTAAATATATTTAACTCCAAAATGGTTAGATTTGGTAAACCAACCCTTTATACAGATACTCTAGAATGATATCAGCAGGAATGGCAGAATAAGGACCTACAAAAGTCCTCTCCTCTATAAAGCTGTAAGAACATTGACAAAAAAAAAAAAAAATTGTCATAATCAACCTGTTCTGAACTCTGGAAATTAACCAAAGGCTTGTAACAATCTCAGGAGTATTTATTTAAGATGACTGGCTGAATCTTAGTAAAAACAGTGAGCTTTGTAGCATTTTAATTTGCTTTACACCCATCCCCTTCTCCCTAGCCATGTAGTAGCCTTCCAAACCAATTCTCTTGTAATTATGGTGAAAACCCTCAGCCTAGCAGCCTCTGGAGAAGGAGACAGAACTCTGGAGGAGGGATTAGAGCTCTTCCAAAGCCCAATTCTCATGTAACTGTCTTTATTTGACTTGTTGGGCAGTTCCCTAAACAATTTCTACTTTTAGAACTTGCCTTTATTTGACCTAACTCAGACTTCAGCCCATGCCAATGTAGCCTTTTTTACGGAGCATTTATCAAAAACATTCAGTTCCAATTGCATAATATTACAGCTGCCTGAGGTGATAACAACATTTGGGACAAACCACAAGATGATCAAAAAACTTAAAAGGAACACTTGGAAATAAGATGTCACAGAGAGCTTTAAAAGGCTTGACATACTCCTGAGGATCTAGAATGCTATGTACATCTGAAGGGCTATGGGCATGCCCACAAAAGACCCGAGAAAGCTATAAGCACTAACCTCTAGCTGACCTTGAGATCCATGAAAGTAGGAAGTGGAGGCTAAGGCAAAATAGTAAACTCCCTGCCTGTGCATCAAAGGAATGCCCCAACATACACAGAGAGCTACTCAGTAAAGGCTATGGACTTTAAAGAATTTAGGGAAATATCTGTCCAATAATTAACTAACCACTAAGCTACCTGAACAGAGTCTTCAGTGGCCACCCGTCTCAAAGAATGACTGACCTTAAGAATTAGCTCAGAAAAGACACTAAATAAACTAAAAGCAGTAGCAATGACAAACATCTACAACAAACCCTGGAGAGAGAGAGAGGAATCTGATTTCCACAGTTGCCACATTATATTATTTAGAATATCTAGTTAAAAAAAGAGAGAGAAACATGCAAAGAAACTAAAAGTATCGCCCATACACAGGGAAAAAAGCAGTCAGTAAATTTTCTCTGAGGGCCCCAGACATTGGAGATACTAGACAAAGACTTTAATTCAGCTATTTTAAATATATCCAAAGAACTAAGGGAAACCATGTCTAAAATTTTTTTTAAAAATATGAGTGTGATAGAGACTATGAATTAAGAGAAGTTATGCAAGAGAACTAAACAGAAATTTTGATGTATAATAACTGAAATAAAAATAATTCATTATAAGAAGTTAACAGTTGATTTGAACAGGTGGAAGAAAGAATCGGTGAACTTAAAGATAGCAATGATCTGTCTGATGGGACAGAAAGAAACAGAATGAAGAAAAATGAGCACATTCTCACATACCTTTGAGACATCATTAAGTGTATCTACATTTGCATATGGGAGTCACAGAAGAAGAAGAGAGAATGGACAAAATATAAATATATATTTGAAGGAGTTTGGTTGAAATATTCCTAAATTTGATAAAAAAATATTTAGTATATTCATCCAGGGTGTTCAACAAACTCCCAGCAGGATAAGCTCAAAAAGATCCACACCTAGGTACAATATAATTAAACTAGAAGGACAAAGACAATGAGGAAATCTTTGAAAGCAGCAAGGGGGATGTGACTTACCATGTGAAAGGATTTCCAATGAGAATGACAGCTGATTTCTCAACAATTCTTGGAGACCTGAAGGCAGTGAGAGACCAAATTCAGAGTACTCAAAACAAACAAACAAACAAAATACAAAGCCCTATTAACCAAGAATTCTGTGTCTTGTAAACCTATCCTTCAAAATGAATGAGAAATTAAAACATTCCCAGGTAAGCAAAAACAGAGAGAATTAGTCACTAGCAGACCTACATGAAGTACTAAAGGAAGTGTTTCATGTGTCACTGAAAGGGCAGTACATAGTAATTCAAATCCATGTGAAGAAATAAAGATACCAATAAATGTAACTACATAGATAAATCTAAAAGCCAGTGTAAATGTACTTTTTGTTTGTAACTCTTTTCTTCTTCCATGTGATTTTTAAAATAACTGTATAAAACAATCTTTATAAATCTGTTGATGGGCATATGACATATAAGGATGTAATTTTTACAACAATAATAACACAAAGGAGGGAGAGGGAATGGATTATTATAGGATCAAAGTTTCAGTGAACTATTGAAATTAAGTTGGTATTAATCCTCAGGACAACCATTAAGAAAATAATTCAAAATATAAATAAATAAATGGCAAAGGAATAAACTATAAGAGACATACTTTAGATTCACGGACACAAATAGGTTGAAAAATGGATGGAACAAGATATACCATGCAAAGAGTAACCAAAAAAGAGCTAAAGTGGCTATACTAATATCAGACAAAATAGACTATAAGACAAAAATTGTTACTAGAAACCAAGAAGGATATATTTTTTAATTTTTTATTGTTACGTTAATCACCGTACATTACATCATTAGTTTTTGATGTAGTGTTCCATGATTCATTGTTTGTGCATAACACCCAGTGCTCCATGCAGAATGTACCCTCTTCAATACCCATCACCAGGCTAACCCATCCTCCCACGCCCCTCCCCTCTAGAACCCTCAGTTTGTTTTTCAGAGTCCATCGTCTCTCATGGTTCGTCTCCCCCTCCGATTTCCCCCCCTTCATTCTTCCCCTCCTGCTACAT
>NW_022591851.1:0-5024 GCF_004348235.1 Phoca vitulina
AGGAGAGCGACAGATTCCAAGCTGAGATACCCTCCTTCCCACAGAGGTGTGGTGGCAACTTCTCAGTGAAGGAGGTACATGGCTCTGGGACCCTACCGCCCGGTCCATAGAATTGGTTCCTGGATCCTGCTGCTGTAAATTAATAGTTTGTTCAACCATTCTGTCCTTAGCACATCCTGATTTACTCTTTTTTTTTAAAAAAGATTTATTTATTTGAGAGAGGGAGAGCACGTGCACAAACAGGGGAGCAGGGCAGAGGGAGAAGGAGAAGCAGGCTCCCCACTGAGCAGGGAGCCCCACGCGGGGGGCTCGATCCCAGGACCCTGGGATCATGACCTGAGCCGAAGGCAGATGCTTAACCGTCTGAGCCACCCAGGCGCCCCTTAAATATGTGTTCATTTTTTTTTTTAAAGATTTTATTTTGAAGTGATCTCTACACCCAGCGTGGGGCTCGAACTCACAACCCTGAGATCAAGAGTCGCACGCTCTACCGAAGTAATTTAATAAGCATGTAATTGGAACTTCAGCAGAAATTAAGAATAGAGTCAACATCACACTCTAAAAATATAGACCAGGCAGCAGGCGATATCGTTGCGAGAACAAAATGGAAAAAAAAAAAAAAAAGATTCAGTAGTGGCGCGGCCAGAATGAATTGCACAAGATTTATCACTAATGGAATTGTGGGAATGCCTGCCCAATATTGCCAGGCCTCCTAATTGTCCAAGAGCTGCCAGTAACCCAGGTTTTGACTTGAATTCAGTAGATTTTTGACATGTCGACGTGAGTGTAATGAGGCCAACATTTTTTTGGCCAAATTAACATATATGTGTACAGGTGAATCCAAAGACCCCTAGTTTGTGGGACCTGCTGTGTGTAGAGCCGACTTATCATTATATTCTAGATGCTGGTGCCTGAGTCAGCAAAGGCTGCTTACCGAGTCTATTGGTGAGAAATACTTTACCGTTTCTGCAAGTCTGTTTTTCCATCTGTTTTCCATCTTTTGTCAATGGGACACCCTTGTGAGTCTCAAGCATTTTGGGGAATTGGCCACTATGGTCGTCGTGGGTTACATCTAGAATGCCAAATATCTTAATTTAAAATATGTTATACAACAATATAGTATACTTACATGGAATACTGAAGTTGCCTGAGCTCAGGAATGACAAAAGTGTTCCTTTCTATTGCAAACTCTAATTGGTGTTCATATGGTCTGCCTGACATGCAGTGAAGAGAACAGATCTCAGTTGGGAAGAACACAATGATTGTTTGCATCACAGCATTGCTAGATGGAAATCCTCTTCCAGATATGGGCCATATCTGTCTTGATCCTCACCTGAACATTTTCCAATGAGATCCTAAGTGCCCTGCAAGCTGAAAACACAAACATGAAATCTCACGTTAAAAGCTGATTATCTGTATAGTGATGGGTGAGAGAATTAAGCTCTCCATTCGTAAATATTTGAATGCATGCTGCATGTCTGGCACTTACATAGGCGATGGGGATTCAGAAGTGAATAAAACAAGCAAAAATCCCTTCCCTCATGTAGTTTAATTATATGGCTAAGGGGTGAGGGGAGACTCAAGAAAGAAACAGCTAAAATAGAGACACCATAGAGTGTATTACAAAATGTTAAGTGCAATGGGAAAAGAGGGGATTTAGGGACTCTCTGTGTGTATGGGGGGTAGATCACAATTAACCAGGATCAAAAATTAGCAGTTGGAATATTTAAAACATTCCATTTAGAAATGGAACGGGCATGCATACGCCCTGACCCCCCCATCCTCCACTGGTATTACATGGCATTTCCACAACTTAATGCACTTGCATAACCTTCCAGTATCTGGAGTCACTCGAGGTATCCCTCTCCATCCCCACCATAAATTACCATGGACAATATCTGGTCATTGTTTAGAAGGTCCAACGAGGCCCATGCATTCTAATGAATTAATTAAAATTAGTTCTAAAAAACTCAGAGATTAAATTCTGACTTCGTAGATGCCCAGTTATGCACCTGAGGGGTTGTATTCTTTCTAGACTAGCACAATCAGGGAGAGTGGCCCAGGGCTAGCCTGACCACTCAGTGGACCACACATGGCTTTATGCTGAGGCATGACGGAGACACAGGTAATGCAACCCAAAAAGAAAACTCAAATCCCTGAGTGGAGAAGAATTTGAGACAATTTCTCAAATACAAGGGCATAGAACAAGGGAAGCTGTTCTCTCCAAACAGAACAGATAGAATGAAAAACAAGGGAAGGTGGCCCCCACACTGACTCATGTTTAGCACCTGTTTACAGAATTCATTTAATTTGAATAAAATGTGATCAACACGTTATGGTTACTTTCTTAGGGCAGCCTTTGGCCTCACTCAAATAGTCCAAGTACAGAATAGTACAGAGAGTCTCCAAGAAATTTTCGGCACCTAAAAATAGCCTTCTAAATCAAGGTCATAGGGGTGCCTGGGTGGCTAAGTCGGTTAAGCATCTGCTTTCAGCTCAGGTCGTGATCTCAGGGTCCTGGCATCGAGCCCCGCATCGGGGCTCCCTACTAAGTGAGGAGTCTGCTTCTCCCTCTCCCTCTACCTCTGCTCCTCACCCCTGCTCATGCTCTCCCTTTCAAATAAATAAAATCTTAAAAAAAATCAAGGTCATAGTGAGGATTCCAAGGATGAGGAAAATTATCTTTGCAAAAGCAAAGTGTGAATCCCAAAAGGTGAATGGGATTTTTGTACCTGGAATGAGGCAGAATGTTTCTTATAATGGGCTTCTCTGTGATTCAGTGTTTTGGGTTCATGATTAACTTAGTAAAATATGTATAAATTAAAATGTCCAGAGTAATTCTATGCAGCTTGGATGGCAATGATCAGAATTTAGTTGAAAACCGTTTTCATCTACAATTTCTGGCTCGTAGTCAAGCGGTATATACTTATTAGTAAGTCTGTCCCTTTAATCAGTTACATGCCTCACAGTCTCATTTGATCTCTATGATGATCTTTCAATATAAATGAACTCATGAGCTTCTGAAAGGAAAATGATTCTCCTGACCCAAATGACAATCCCATAGAATTGTTATTTATTTATCAAAAAAATTGCTGGGATCACAGGCCGGGTCAGCTGATCCCCGTTTTAGAACTGTGTGGACAGAAGTTTCTATTTTTTTTTTTTTTTTTTTTTTGCCTGATGCCATTGTCCCAAAAGCAAAGCTGCAGACAGTGGTACATACATGATAAATCTCCAACAAAATAAGAAAATTCACATAAAGCAAACTATTCATTTTAAAAAACTGTTTTTCATCCTGAGATTTTTATCCTGAAATTGAAGAAACAGTAGCTGGTAGAGATTTTTTTTTTTTTTTTTTTATGTGAGTGCTCGTCTGTACTTGACACATTTGAGTTTGCGTCTCATTTTCATCTTCTAATTTTTAAAAGATATATTTTACTGATAAAAATGCAAAATCTGGGGACAACTGACCTAAACCACTTATATCCTTCTCTATTCTCCTCTCAGGACACAAGATTGGACTTCAACTATGAATGATCTAAATTTGTAGAAAGTTCAAAAATTAGCTGGATGAAAGATCAAATAACACATCAAAAAGCTGAGATGTATCAATGTGTCAGGGTTCAAAAATAATGACTTACAGTCAGTGATAGGAATGCTTTTCCACTGTGTCTATTTTGAGGGCAAGCCTGAAATTCACAACTTAGCAGAAAAAGTAAAAGATCTGTGGGGAAATGTGAGGAATTTGTCATTGCTCAAATCTAGTGCTCAGCCTTGGGCTGAATTTAGTATTAATCTTGATAGAGGCATGTTTGCAGTGGACAGAGAATAAGAGAAATGCATGTAGGATTTATTGAGGATGCAGTAAAAAATCCATTTTTGTAGGGCTATTTTTCTTCCACAATAAATGATTAGGGGAGGAAAAAAAGAAAAGCTTAAAATTGGTGTCAAGCTCTTTATTCCAACCATTTGGGATTAGCTGGAACAGAAATATGTCTGCTTATAATGAATCACTTTTGATGAAGTTGAAAAGAGGGAGGGGAGAGAAGTATCCAGCAAGCAGGGGTTTGGGAGGATTTCCTGAAGTCCCTACACTGCAGTTCACCAATAGTAATGGACTATCAATGAATTTTTACCAACTGAATTTAATACATAAGCTGAGTATATTCCTTAAATTCTTTTTTTTTTTTTTTTAAGATTTTATTTATTTATTTGACAGAGAGGGACACCGAGAGAGGGAACACAAGCAGGGGGAGTGAGAGAGGGAGAAGCAGGCTTCCCAGGGAGCAGGGAGTCTGATGCGGGGCTTGATCCAAAGACTCTGGGATCATGACCTGAGCCGAAGGCAGACGCTTAATGACTGAGCCACCCAGGTGCCCCTAGTCCTTAAATTCTATGAGGAAATATATGTTACGAAATGAGAATATACCAATCCTCCCTTTCCAGAGAAAGACATTTTTCTCATCTGTTAACAAAACCTATGATACTGCAAAATGGTGATCTTTGTCAGATTTGGGGCTTTACACTAAATTGTAATTGGGCAATTAGAATACGAAGCGATTTTGCCCTGTTCCACATTAAAGACAAGCTACATGACACAGGGTTTTTTTTTTTTTTTTAGAGACAGAGGCTTCAGTGCAGTTGTTCAAAATTGTCCGTCATTCTACCAAGCACTGGATTGAATCAAGAGGTGTAATTTGGAGCACCTGGGTGGCTCAATCAGTTAAGCCACCAGCTCGGTGGTGATCCCAGGACCCTGGGATCTAGTCCTGCATCAGGCTCCTTGTTCAGCGGAGAGCCTGCTTCTCCCTCTCCCTACTTCTTCCTCTGCCTGCCACTCTCCCTGCTGGTGCTCTCTCTCTCTTTGACAAATAAATAAATAAAATATTTAAAAATAAATAATTAAATAAATAGGTGTTATCTGGGGGGAAAAGGCATCTACCATGATATATTTTCCTTTTTCAAACTCATTTCTAATTGTTCTCAGGATGCTCCCCATCTTGTTCTTAGTTGGAGTGGTTAGT
>NW_022591852.1:0-5017 GCF_004348235.1 Phoca vitulina
TCTGAGAAACAAACTGAGGGTTCTAGAGGGGAGGGGTTGGGGGGATGGGTTAGCCTGGTGATGGGTATTAAAGAGGGCACGTTCTGGATGGAGCACTGGGTGTTATGCACAAACAATGAATCATGGAACACTACATCAAAAACTAATGATGTAATGTATGGTGATTAACATAACAATAAAAAATTAAATAAAAAAAATAAAGATAAACTTACCAGAGTCACACATTACTACTTAAAATTCATTTCCTCTATAATTGATCATTTATTTTATTACTTTACATTCTTTCTAGTTTCAGTGAGTGATACAAGGTTCCATGCGAGAATGTGTTAGAGCTGCCTGCTACTGTTATTTAAGAAAATGCACTGTATTCAAGGGTCGGTATATTTTAGTTTCTGCAGCATTACTACATCTTTATAAAATTGCTGAAAGCATTTATGTTTTTGTAAATAAACAAAAAGACACAAAGTTAGAATAAAGCAAAATACTCAATGTTGGTGGAGCATTATAATTTATGAGGTAATAGTCTGTTCATGAAATTTAACTACACTGAACAAGACCCTCTGGGCTTCCGCATCACAAGTACTTTTTGTATCACCTATTAAGCTTGTTATATTGAGTTCAGGAGAGGAATTTTAAAGTCCCTTTTGTACTTTATTTTAGTAACACTGGGTTCGATGATTACTTTCTAGCACATAGCTGAGGTCTCACGCAATGCCTCCTGCTGGTGTGAGAACCATACAGATAACTGCCTGCCGAGCAAATTGCATCTCGGATGCAGAACGGGGGGAAGTGAACATTGGTAAATGCTAGTCTTGAGAGAGGAGGCTTCTTTTCAACTGAAATCATCCAAAAGATGGGTAAGATCTGTTAACAAATAAAGGAGTCTGTGCTTCTTGGGGCCCTAAGCAGTAGGAGAAAATATCTAAAACATTAAAAATTGTGTAATCATATTCAAATTTTACAAGTCCCAATATTCTTGTTTCTTCACCCAAAGACAACCAGGTCTGTTTTAATAAAACGTTATGTAAAATTAAAGAGCATGGCACATGAAGACAGTATCCAGAAACAGAGATGTTTCATTCAAGCCCAGAGTTCCTTGTTAATAAACCACATTATTTCAGGTTATGCAAACATAAAATGTCTGAGAAAGACAAAGGTACTCGGGTGTACTCTCTCACATAGTAACACCCCCAAATGAGAGTAGCGATGGACTTAGACAAGTGATTTAATAAAATTGGGATTTTGTAGCAGAGCTGGGTACTGAGCTGACGTAGAAAAAGGGAGATCAAATAAAAGGCTGGAAGTCGAAACAGTCTAAGGCTAAGGAGGAGCACCAATTAAAGCAGAAAAGATTTTGTCTTTTTGCATATAGCTATTCAGTTATTTCTATACTATTTATTCAAAAACTCATCTTTTCCCACTGCTTTGAAATATGTTGTTCTCAGGAACTAAATTTCCAATGTGTTTCTCCCATTTTTAAACATTTTATTCTAATTGGTTTACTCATTTCAAGCAACAAAAATTGGTTTTAATTATAAAATATTGATGTCTAATTCTATTACTGATAGGATTAGCCTTTTTTCAGTCTTGCTTTTGTTTTTCTTCCAAATCAAGATGTTAATTCTCTTATCTACTTCTAGGAGGAAAAAGGTGGCTGTATTGTGAGGGGATTGTATTAAATTCAATTATTTTAGGAAAACAATGACATCTTTATGATGTGAATCTTCCTATGCAAGATCATAACATGGGCTCCCATTGTTTCAATCTACTTTGATGCGCTGCAGAACAGTTGTCTCTTTTTTGTGTTAATTTTTGTTTTTGTTTTTAATGTTTGCTCTTATTTGTATTTGTTAAGTGGTGGTGGTGGTGGTGGTGGTGTGTCTTCTTTGACATTATTCCTACTGCTTTCTTCTTCCTGAATAGTTTTTGTTTTTATAAATTGAGGTCTGGTCTTTATATGTTTATTTCATAAGCTTCTACACTGTTAAATTATTTTGTGTGCAGAAGTGTTTCCATAGATTATTTTCAGCTTTCTAAATATAAAAATTACATGATCTGAAAAAAAAGATATGGTTGTACCTTTTTCTTTCCATGTCTTATAATTAATTGCTTTCTCTTGTCTAATTGAATTCTTTCATATATCCAACAAAAAGTTACATAGCAGTAGAGAGAGTGACCCTTGGTGTCTTGTTCCTCAAAACCTTGATTTCTTGGCAGAGGAAAATAAACTATGTTGCAAATACAATTTATAATTTCTGTTTCACCGAGTACATTTAACATGAGTGGGTGTTAAATTCTGTCAAATACCTTTTGTCGTCGAAGGAGATAATTATAAGATTTTTCTGCTTAGCTCTCCTAATAAATGGATTACGTGAATGTATTTTTTAATATTGAGCTACCTTGGCATCATGAAATAAATGCAATTTTTTCATGGTTCATTATTTTTTAATGTGCTGTTGGTTTGATTTTTCATTGCTAATATCATATTAGTTAATTTGCATCAATATTCATGAGTGAAACTTGGCAGTAATTTTATATTTTTGTGTAATCTTTATCAGTGTTGGAGAACAACACCAATCTTTTAAAATGGAAATTGTCATTTATGTTTGGAATAGTTAAGTAGCACTGGCATTATTTAATCTTTAACAAAAAAAAAGAAACAATTTGAGTCTAGTCCTTTCTTGGTGAAAAGTTATTTGACATTTAACAATGGTCTTTTATCATCATTAATCTGTTTACTTATTTTCTCTACAAGATTCCATTTGAGAGGGGCGCCTGGGTGGCTCAGTCAGTTAAGTGCCTGCCTTCGGCTCAGGTCATGATCTCAGGGTCCTGGGATCGAGCCCCGATCGGGCTCTCTGCTCAATGGGAGACTGCTTCTCCCTCTCCCTCTGCCACGCCCCCTGCTTGTTCTCTCTCTCTCTCTGTCAAATAAATAAGTAAAATCTTAAAAACAGAAAAAAAAAAAAAGATTCCATTTGGGGAAGCTTCATTCTTCCTAGAAGAAAACTCCTTTGATCTAGATTTTCAAATTTGCATAAAGTTGTACAGATGGGTCTCCTATAATTTAAAAATTGTTCTCTAATTATCATCACCCCTTTTCATTTCTAATTTATGTATCTGATAAGGTTAATTGATACTCGCACTATTCTGTTGTTTTTTTTCTAAGAACTTTTGGACTTATAGAGTATGTCTACTGTTTTTTACTTTTATATCCATTAATGTCAATTTTTATCTTTCTTAAGTTCTGACTTCTGCTTTCTTTAGGTTTATTCTGCCTTTCTTTTACCACTTCTTTTTTTAGCTGTCTAGGTCTTCACAAGTTAATAAAATGAAACTTATTTGTATCATGACTCCCGAGTATTTGTGATTGTTTGGAATCTAGAATGTCAGAGAGGTCTACCTGTCGAGGCACATGCATTTCTGTACTCTCAGTTTAGATGGTAGAAACCACTCGGGTCTTGGTCAGCTGCGCATGTATCTGTCCACTTGATCACAGGTCTTGAGTACCTCATTGCAGATCTCTGCTGCCAGGAAAACTCCCTTAACCCATTCAGGTGACCAGCCCAGACCAGAAGTGATTGGTATCTGGAGAAACCCTAAAGCAATTCTCTGCATGAATTTAAACGTTGTTTCTTAGTTCCTTGAACCGGTGTGTTGATTGCGCTCCGTGTTTGTGAAACTTCTGTCTTCCTGAGTGGTCATTCTGGTTCCAGGGAATCCCTGCCTCTCCAGCCCTGGCCACCATGAGTCCTAAGGACGCCTCTCCTCATCCCCCACAACCGCCAGTCAGGAGAGCCCGGCTCAGCCATTTGGGAGTGAGCCTCAGAGCCCAGATTCGCTCGTAAGCCTGAATATACCCAAACATTTCCAACCCCTCCCTTCTTGACCCTGAAAACAGCTGAAAAGAGAGGGGAAAGCTGAATGAAAGTGGAAAGAGAGTCTCCCATAAGGCTTCTGCAGAATTACATCTTGCCCCTTGAATAGGAATTACATCTTGCCCCTTGAATAGCACAGGTACCACTAATCAGCAGAATGCACTGGAGGATAAATTTAATAAGATCTAAAAATCTACATTTGAATGGTAGTGTGAATAACTGACATTACTCAAAGAATAGTCAAATGCCAACCTTTTTCCATATTAATATTTCTCAGGGAAGAAGACAAAGCAGGAGGAAGAGGAAGAGGGACAGGAGAGGAGGGAAAAGGGGGAGGATAAAAGGAGAGTCCTAGGGCTCAAATGAGACAAAACCGTTATCCTTCATTTTGATTGAATGAAAAGAAATTCCATTTATACATGTAATTTAAATGGAAATAATAACATAACTTCTACATTTGGGGACTTTTTTTTCATTTCTTATAAATCATAAACATAGAATAGTGCATATTCCAAGTAAAGAATCTGAAAAACACCAGTGTATAATGAAGAAAATTAAAATCACCAGTATTCAACAACAAAAAAGATCAATATTAAATACTTGGTTTTTTTTCCTACTTTTCCATCTAAGATATCATTAATATAAACCTTGCATTACATACACTATGTTACATATTTGCTTACATACTACAAGAACTTAAATGCTTTTTCATTTATTAAAGAGAAATTTAATATATCACTGAAATTTATCAAATTTTTTTTAAATTTTTTATTGTTATGTTAATCCCCATACATTACATCATTAGTTTTAGATATAGTGTTCCATGATTCATTGTTTGTGCATAACACCCAGTGCTCCATGCAGAACGTACCCTCCTCAATACCCATCACCAGACTAACCCATCCTCCCACCCCCCTCCCCTCTAGAACCCTCCGTTTGTTTTTCAGAGTCCATCGTCTCTCATGGTTCTTCTCCCCCTCCGATTTCCCCCCCTTCATTCTTCCCCTCCTGCTACATTCTTCTTCTTTTTTTCTTTCTTAACATATACTGCATTATTTGTTTCAGAGGTACAGATCTGAGATTCAACAGTCTTGCACAATTCAGAGCGCTTACCAGAACACATACCCTCCCCAGTGTCC
>NW_022591853.1:0-5013 GCF_004348235.1 Phoca vitulina
TTTCTTTCTTTCTTTCTTTCTTTCTTTCTTTCTTTCTTTCTTTCTTTTCTTTCTTTCCTTTCTTTCCTCTCTCCCTCTCTCTTTTCTTCCTTCCTTCCTTCCTTCTCTGGGGACAGAGAAGATGGAGTGAGGGGAAATTTCTGTGGTATGTGGGAATAACTGTTAGGTTTCAATTCTAATATCTTGGTTACTGTTAGAAAACACTTTGCTTAAAAAATAAAATAATGCCTTCCTATGTGGCAATAAATGCTGTCTTCCCTGAATTTCACTAAAGGGTCCAAGAAAGAGAGTCGGAAATAAAGCAATGTCTTCGTTGTTACTAGTGAGCTGAATACTATGAAGAAATTCATTCTGTGCACCTTGACACTTTTAAGTTATGTCTTTCTTTTGTAAAGCAGGGATTAAAATGTTTATTTTTCTTCTTCTAGATGAATTTCAGATTGTTTTGTCTGGAAGAGGATTCAACTTGGGCAGTCGGGATGGGAGTGTTCTCTGTACCTACACTGTGAATGAAACATACACAAAGAGTAGGTTCCCCATAATCTCATTGTGGCTTGAATATCTGCATAGCATATAAACATCAAGTGTTTTCTCTTCTTTTCAACTGAAATCAACCATGCTATATTTTTTAATCACGGGAGAAAGAAGTGAAGTCCAGTGATAGTACAAATAGTAATAATTATTTTTGTTATTTAATGATTACAACCTTTGTTTATAACTTAAGAAATGCCGAACCCTAGCCTAAGAGGCCTCATTTTACAGATAATGGTCTAATGGCTGAAAGAGTAAAATAATTTGCCTGTGGTGACACAGTCAGTAAAGGGCAGAGCTGAGAGTCGAACCCAGTTTTCCTGACTGCACTCTGTGTGGACGACATCATCTGCTCGATTTAATTGCCTCTTTCTCCAGATTTATTTATTATCACTCTTGCCTGAAAATCTAACTCTCTTGGACTATTCTACTGCTTATTGCCTTATTTTATTCTCACTCGTTTTCTTTATCTAGTTTCCCAATAATTTCCAGCTCCTGGACAAAGGCTTTTTGTCTTATGGATATTTTATGTATTTTATATTTTTAGATACTTCACATATTTTGATCTTCAATGCCCGCTTAGCCCTGTTTGTTGCTAATTATTGTGTTTATGCAGTTAGGTTTTATTTTCCCTAATGTGGCTTTCAAAACAGCAGATGAATATGTTTTTATCTTCATTCTGCAAAAAACTCCTTCAATAGATCTTAATGTTCTGAGCATTTTGGGTCTCTTTTAAGACATTTTTTCCTCATCGATGATTATATTGGCTTCTAAAATTTTCATCCGTAAGGCAGAAGCTATAACTCTGTGAACTCTGGTAGAGTTATTTTTTGAGAGGTTCACGTACAGTTTTGCTGTTTTTCTGATGGTACTCAACACTCCAATAGCAGAGCTTTGGCTATGCCCACAGCAACTGTTCAGTGTGTGTTTGTTGGATTAACGTGCTGAGGATCTCAGCATGGAAAATGTCATGATTAAGTCCTCTCTTTCCTGTTAGAATCATCATTTTGGTAAGGCAAGACAATAGAATTTGTACCAAAATCTTCATAGTAGATTCCACAGTTGAAGAGGACAAAATAATTTTATTTTTATTCATCTGAATCTAAAGGTTAGCTTTACCTGACTCCCTTTGTGTACATATTCGATTATAGTATAAACATATTTTTTCCTTTGCTACGTAAGATGAAGTTTATTAAAGTAAGTCACTAAAGAAATAAGTGGAGTCAGATTGTATTTTCATCCCTCACATTCTGGGATTATCCATTTGATTGTATAACTTTCCTGAATAGTTAATAGGCCAGATTTTCTTTTCCCATATGTTATTAAAATTATTAGGGCAATTTAAGCATTTAGTTTTATGAAATTTATTTATTTATTGTAAGATACAACTCTCTTATTAAACTCTTGAAATAAATTCATTCTTCCTTGGATATTCATCTTTTCTCTATTGTTTTTAAATTCTGCTTTTAAAATATATATCATTTATCCTTCAGAGCCTAAGATATTTGAAAAATGGAGATGGAAAAGATGATAATTTTATAATATCTACAAATGTTTGTGAATTTAGTCTAATAAAAAACCATAGGGGCGCCTGGGTGGCTCAGTCATTAAGCATCTGCCTTCAGCTCAGGTTATGATCCCAGGGTCCTGGGATCGAGCCCCACATCGGGCTCCCTGCTTGGTGGGAGGCCTGCTTCTCCCTCTCCCCCTCCCCCTGCTTGTGTTCCCTCTCTCGCTGTGTCTCTCTCTGTCAAATAAATAAATAAAATCTTTAAAAAAAACAAACAAAAAAACCCCACAACTTATAATTTACCAAAACTGTATGTCAGTGAGGCTTATGATCTCTATTTTTTCGTTTTCTTTTCCTTCTCTTTTTAGATGAGAATCTATTTAGTTTTTCATGCTAATATAACTAATGTTTCACCATTGACCCCTGATTGCTGTTATGTTTCTCATAGTATTAATGAAACCGTGTGAGATACGTAAAGCTCTGTATTAATTCAGTGGCGTTTTATTTTCTAGGTGTTAATCCAGTAAGTGTGGACGTTAATTCTATGCTTTGTCCTGCACCTGCCCTGAATAAAGTTGGAGAGTAAGTACTTCATTAAAAACATTTTAAAAACATGTTAGCTACAAATCATTAGGAAATGGTGACAAATATACATTAATTATTTTACTGCCTCTTTTTTTTTTTTTTGATGTACAGAGTGAATATGAAATAGTAAGCTCTAGGCAAACCACTCTGATTAGTACTATAACTATACATAATATACTCTTAGTAGGTTGAAAATGCTAACATCTGCTTTATCTTGTTTCTTAAATATTGATTAAAAGGCCCTATAAATATTTATCTGGATGGGTATGAGAACTATTGCTAGAGCCCTTTAAATAATCAGAGCTACAATCATTATTTCAAACTTTAGAGTATTACATTTACACATGCACATACACACATATACACACACGTGAGTTCCAAAGTGAGATTTTGATTAATTCCTATGGTATTTAAATATCAGTATTAAAGAGCAGAAGGAGGGGCGCCTGGGTGGCTCAGTTGGTTAAGCGGCTGCCTTCGGCTCAGGTCATGATCCTGGAGTCCCTGGATCGAGTCCCGCATCGGGCTCCCTGCTCGGCGAGGAGCCTGCTTCTCCCTCTAACCCTCCCTCCTCTCATGTACTCTCTCTCTCTCTCATTCTCGCTCTCTCAAATAAATAAATAAATAAAAAATCTTTAAAAAAAAAAAAAAAAATAAAGAGCAGAAGGAACATGGCTCAATAAGGCATACCTTGGACTAGAAAATATTCGTGCTTTTATTTGTATCCAGGTCCTGTTAACATCTATTTTGTCATGATCTTTGGTATGGCAATAAACCATAATGATGGCTGGTTAAAAAAAGGGATATTTAGTTTGGAAGAAGAGCTTTTATTTAAATCACCTCAACACAGATAATTTCACTAGTAATTTAGTTTTTCCATTTGTGATTTTTTTTTACCCTCTCTATTTTTTTTTTTTTTTTTAAAGATTTTATTTATTTATTTGACAGAGAGACAGCGAGAAAGGGAACACAAGCAGGGGGAGTGGGAGAGGGAGAAGCAGGCTTCCCGTGGAGCAGGGAGCCCGATGCGGGGCTCGATCCCAGGACCTGGAATCATGACCTGAGCCGAAGGCAGACGCTTAACGACTGAGCCACCCAGGCGCCCCTACCCTCTCTATTATGAAGGAAATGATTGGAGACAGTTCAGATATTCCTTAGCCCAATAGTAGGGGATACAATATGTTTAGAATACTACATAAGATACAGGATTACTTTATATTGATCTCGCATATAGAGCAGAGGAATATAAAATATACAAGGTTCATTAGCTTCTCCTGGTTTTTCTGCTTCTGTCCTCGGCAGGAGTGACCCTGTTAAGACAGGTCATTTATGTCACCCCTCCACTTAAAATCCTCGATATTTTCCACTCAGCGTGAAAAATCTAAATATTGCAATGTTCTACGAGGTTCTATAGGATCTGGCCCCCCTCTCTCCATCTTCCTTTGCCCCTTCTGTTATGGTCACACTGGTCTCTCCGCTGTTCCTTAACCACGTTGACACTTTTCCACTCATTGTTCCCTCTGCTTGAAATGCCCTTCTCCTCATTCACTCGCACCTTCTTCAAGCCTTATTCAAATATCACCTTCTTGGGAAATGCTTCCTGGTCACCCTATTTAATCAATACAGTCTTCCCCCTCTTAAGTTTGGCACTCCCTCTTCCCTTGTCTTTCATGGTTAATTTTTTTCTCCCATGCATTTATTTGTTTGTTCTTATGTCTCCTTTCCTGCTAGGATAGATTTTGTTCTGTTTCTTCTCTGCCTGTAACACCTAACACAATGCTTGACAGACAACAGATTCATAAACGTTTGTTAGATGAGAGGATGTATGCATTTTTCTCAAGTATTTTGAATTACTAGTTATCTAAAAAGCAAAAAGAATACCTTTGATTCCTGGGCGGGTGGGGGGGGGGCAGGGGCTTATATCAGGTAGGAGAAAAATGGCCAGAATCTTATTGGGAGACATGCCATTTAAGAGAACAGAAAACTATCTTGGCTTTTTAATAGCAGTGAGTGGTTAAGGAAGACAGTTTACTTTCCTCTCCAGAGTAGCTATAAAATGCAGTATGCCTGTTCTATCCCAGACACTAAATTTGTTTTCTCTAGACTTTGCCTTTTGGCACTCTCCTTTTGAAGAGACTACTGTAGAAACTGCTGATATTCTTCAGTGATTTGTAGACTGGCTAAATACCCAGGGGATGTCATTTTAAAAAATCATGTAGAGCATAATAAATATGAGACATGAGAAGTCATCATTTGTTTGGCTTTTGACATTAATAATTCACCTATAAGCGAACTGAGAATTTGGTGGGAAGGAGATCTGTCTAAAATAATTATTTTTGGTTTCTTTCTTTCTTTCTTTCTTTCTTTCTTTCTTTCTTTCTTTCTTT
>NW_022591854.1:0-5011 GCF_004348235.1 Phoca vitulina
AAGACTGTTGAATCTCAGATCTGTACCTCTGAAACAAATAATGCAATATATGTTAAGAAAAAAAAAAAAGAAGAAAATAGCAGGAGGGGAAGAATGAAGCGGGGGGAAGTTGGAGGGGGAGACGAACCATGAGAGACGATGGACTCTGAAAAACAAACTGAAGGTTCTAGCGGGGAGGGAGGTGGGAGGATGGGTTGGCCTGGTAATGGGTATTAAAGAGGGCACGTTCTGCATGGAGCACTGGGTGTTATGCACAAACAGTGAATCATGGAACACTACATCTATAACTAATGATGTAATGTATGGTGATTAACATAACAATAAAAAAATTTAAAAAAAAGAAATACAGTCAATAATATTGTCATTATGTTGGAGGTGATAGACGGTGACTGCTCTTATTGTAGTGAGCACTGCATAATCTATAGCATTGTTGAATCACTACCTTGTATGTCAGCTATACATCAAATTCGGTAAATAAATAAATAAGTAAAAGATATACATTTCCTACTCACTGTGTGATTTTCTGCACAGAGAGTAAAACCATAAAATAAACAGTCTGAATACTGCTTTTTAAAAAATGGTAGGCTTCTTGAGGTGGAGCAGCAAGATGGCAGAGGCGTAGGAGACGTACATTTGCTCTGGTCCCAGAATTCAGCTAGATAGGGATCAAACCATTCTGAACACCTACGAACTCAACAGGAGATTGCAGAAAAGAATAGCAGGAACTCTCTGAACATAAAAGCAACCACTTTCTGGAAGGTGGGATGTGCGGGGAAGTGAATCCAAGGCGATATTCGGGAAGATAGACCAAGGGAGGAGGGAGCCTCTATCACCGGCTACTGGCAAGTGACAGAGCACTGGAGCACAAAATTGGAACTTTTAGAAGTTTGCTCCAGTGAGGGACATCGCTCCAGTGGCTTAGCAGGGGGTGGAACCCTCGCTGGGACAGTGTGGTCTCAGGACCCTTGGGGTCACAGGAAGACGGGGGGGTGCCTGAGTGCAGCAGAGCTCCCAGGTATCAGAGCGGGGAAGCCAGCTGCAGAGATGGATCAGAGGAGTGGGGTCTCAGCTCAGGGTTGCCATAAACTGTGATCCACGGCACAGTTGGGCCACTGCTCTTCCAGCAGGGACCCAACAAGTGGCAGATCCGGGAAGACTCCCCTTCCTCCCCCAGGAGGAGTGGCACAGGAGCGCACCTCAGGAATCTGCTGGGTTTGGAGACTCCAAACGGGTTCAGGTGCCAGAGATAGAAACGCTCAGTCACAGGCCAGGTGAACACAGAGTGCAGCCAGAGACCAGGGAGAAGGGAGTGATTGACAGCTTTTCTCTGGGGGCTCACTGAGGAGTGGGGACCTGAGTTCTTGGCTCCTCTGGGGCAGAGATTGGGAGGCTGCCATTTTCACTCTCGTCCTCCAAAGCTGTAGGGAAAGCTTCCAGGAAACAAAAGCTCCTGAGAGCAAACCCGAGCAGATTACTTAGCCCGGCCCCCGGCAAGGGTGGGGCAATTCCGCCTCCGGCAAAGACCTATGAGAACCACGGCAACAGGACCCTCCACCAGAACATCAGCAAGAACACCCAGCCAAGACCAAGTCTACCAATCAATGAGAATGCAGAACGCCAGCACTAGGGGAATACTGCAAACACAATTCATGGCTTTTTTCCCCCTGATTCTTTACTCTTTCAAAGTTAATTTTTTTTAATTTTCTTTTTTGTCTTTTTCTTTTTTTTTTAATTTTTTTTCCCTTTTTCAACTAACATCTTATCAATCCCTTTTTTAAAAATCTTGTTTATTTATTATTTTTAGAGTCATATTCTATCACTTCATAGTAGTTAACCTTATTTTTGGTATATATATATAAGTTGTTGCCTTTTAAAATTTTGGGATATGGTTTCCCCTAACAGACCAAAATATACCCTAAATCTCTAGTGTATGGCTTTGTTCTAGTCTCCTGCCTGATCACAATCTCTCCCTTTTATTTTTTAATTCCTTTTCTTTCTTTTTTCAACCAATTTCTTATCTTATCAATTCCTTTTATAAAATCTTCTATAATTTTCATCTTTGCAGTCATATTCCTCTCTATAATGCTATATTTACCCTTATTTTTGTAAATATATAAGTCTTTATTTCTTTAAAATTTTGGGAGGCACTTTCTTCTAACAGACCAAAATAAGCCCAAAATCTAGTGTGTGGCACTGATCTATGCACCAGCCTGATCATATTTGATCATATTCTTTTTTTTTTTTAATCTTTTTCTTTTTTCTTCCTATCCCTTTCTTTTCCCCTGGTTTCAGGTCTCTTTTGATTTGTTCAGTGTATATTTTTCTGTGGTCGTAGTTACCCTGTTAGC
Source organism: Phoca vitulina (assembly GCF_004348235.1). Classification (NCBI taxonomy): domain Eukaryota; kingdom Metazoa; phylum Chordata; class Mammalia; order Carnivora; family Phocidae; genus Phoca; species Phoca vitulina. Next base: position 2,349 of record NW_022591854.1, read on the forward strand.
ATTTTGTTCTCTCATTCATCTATTGTCCTCTGAACAAAATGACAAGATGGAAAAAATCACCTCAAAAAAAAAAGAACAAAGGCAGTACTGACTGCCAGGGACCTAATCAATATGGACATTAGTAAGATGTCAGAATTAGAGTTCAGAATGACGATTATAAAGATACTAGCTGGGCTTGAAAAGAGCATGGAAGATACTAGAGAAACCCTTTCTGGAGAAATAAAAGAACTAAAATCTAACCAAGTCAAAATCAAAAAGGCTATTAATGAGGTGCAATCAAAAATGGAGGCTCTAACTGCTAGGATAAATGAGGCAGAAGAGAGAATTAGTGATATAGAAGACCAAATGATGGAAAATAAAGAAGTTGAGAAAAAGAGAGATAAACAATTACTAGATCACGAGGGCAGAATGCGAGAGATAAGTGATACCATAAGATGAAACAACATTAGAATAATTGGGATCCCAGGAGAAGAAGAAAGAGAGAGAGGGGCAGAAGGTATACTGGAGCAAATTATAGCAGAGAACTTCCCTAATTTGGGGAAGGAAACAGGCATCAAAATCCAGGAGGCACAGAAAACCCCCCTCAAAATCAATAAAAATAGGTCAACACCCCCACATGTAATAGACTTATTAAAACTTACAAGTCTCAGAGACAAAGAGAAAATCCTGAAAGCAGCTCGGGAGAAGAGATCTGAAACCTACAATGGTAGAAACATTAGAATGGCAACAGACGTATCCACAGAGACTTGGCAGCCCAGAAAGGACTGGCATGATATATTCAGAGCACTAAAGGAGAAAAACATGCAGCCAAGAATACTATATCCAGCTAGGCTGTCATTGAAAATAGAAGGAGAGATAAAAAGCTTCCAGAACAAACAAAAACTTAAGGAATTTGCAAACATAAAACTAGCCCTACAAGAAATCTTGAAAGGGGTCCTCTAAGCAAAGAGAGAGCCTAAAAGTAACAGAGACCAGAAAGGAAACAGACAATATACAGTAACAGTCACCTTACAGGAAATACAATGGCTCTAAATTCATATCTTTCAATAGTCACCCTGAATATAAATGGGCTGAATGCCTCAATCGAAACACAGACTATCAGATTGGATAAAAAATAAGACCCATTGATATGCTGTCTGCAAGAGACTCATTTTAGAACCAAAGACACCTCCAGATTGAAAGTGAGGGAGTGGAAAACCATTTACCATGCTAATGGACACCAAAAGAAAGCTGGGGTGGCAATCCTTATATCAGACAAATTAGATCTTAAACCAAAGACTATAATAAGAGATGAGGAAGGACACTGTATCCTACTTAAAGGTTCTATCCAACAGGAAGATCTAACAGTTGTAAATATCTATGCCCCTAACATGGGAGCAGCCAATTATATAAGTCGATTAATAGCAAAAGCAAAGAAACACATTAACAACAATACAATAATAGTGGTGACCTTTAACACCTCCCTCACTGAAATGGATAGATCATCTAAGGAAAAGATTAACAAGGCAATAAAGACTTTACATGACACACACTGGACCAAATAGACTTCACAGATATATTCAGAGCATTCCATCCCAAAGCAAAAGAATACACATTCTTCTCTAGTGTCCATGGAACATTCTCCAGAATAGATTATATCCTAGGTCACAAATCAGGTCACAACTGGTACCAAAAGATTGGGATCATTCTCTGCATATTTTCAGACCACAATGCTTTGAAACTAGAACCCAATCACAAGAGGAAAGTCTGAAAGAACTCAAATATATGGAGGCTAAAGAGCATCCGACTAAAGAATGAATGGGTCAACCAGGAAATTAAAGAAGAATTTTAAAAATTCATGGAAACGAATGAAAATGAAAACACAACCATTCAAAATCTTTGGGATACAGTAAAGGCAGTCCTAACAGGAAAGTATATAGCAATACAAGACTTTCTCAAGAAACAAGAAATACAACCTAACCCTACCCCTAAAGGAGCTGGAGAAAGAACAGCAAATAAAGCCTAAACCCAGCAGGAGAAGAGAAATAATAAAGATCAGAGCAGAAATCAATGAAATAGAAACCAAAAGAACTGTAGAACAGATCAATGAAACTCGGAGCTGGTTCTTTGAAAGAATTAACAAGATTGATAAACCTCTGGCCAGACTCATCAAAAAGAAAAGAGAAAGGACCCAAATAAATAAAATCATGAATGAAAGAGGAGAGATCACAACCAACACCAAAGAAATACAATTAAAAAAACATATTATGAGCAACTTTATGGTAGCAAATTAGATAATCTGGAAGAAATGGATGCATTCCTAGAGATGTATAAACTACCAAAAGTGAACCAGGAAGAAACAGAAAACCTGAACAGACCTATAACCACTAAGGAAATTTAAGCAGTAATCAAAATCTCCCAATAAACAAGAGCCCAGGACCAGATGGCTTCCCAGGGGAATTCTACCAAACATTGAAAGAAGAATTAATACCTATTATTCTGAAACTGTTCCAAAAAATAGAAATGGAAGGAAAACTTCCAAACTCGTTTTATGAGGCCACCATTACTTTGATCCCAAAACCAGACAAAGACTCCATCAAAAGGGAGAATTAGAGACCAAAAACCCTGATAAAGATGGATGCAAAAATTCTCACCAAAATACTAGCCAATAGGATCCAACAGTA
>NW_022591855.1:0-5010 GCF_004348235.1 Phoca vitulina
ACCATGGCGAGGATAGAAGTTTCCCAGCACACTTGATGGCACACTTGTCATGTGATAAATTAGGGAAAGATTGAAAATGGGTGAGGAAATTATGTCAACTCTGAACCCTGCAGGGGAAGAAAAACGATTACGGAAAAGAGGTAACAATAGCTTTGATCCTACTGTGCATTATAACCGTGTGAAAAGTGTTTCCTGTGTCAGGATCAATTGTATGAGGGGACAGATAAGAGGAGAATGGCCACGTGGGCAGATGATTTAAAATCACAGCCAATATTGGGTGTTATCTGACGAAAGCAATTATAACTCACAGGCGAGAAGTCGGAGCGTTGCAAGATCAGCTGCGGGAGGCAGAGCTCACCTTCAAACACAAGGTAACCTGAGTTGTGCCCCAACATCCTGGCCCCTTCGCGCCTCCTGCAGGTGATGGACCCTTAGATCCCTGAACATGGGCTCTTGGTGTGTTGACTTTTTCAGATCGCAGCTCATGAGAGAAGTGCTCTAGATAACTGGGTAAGTGTTTTCTTTTTCCTCCTCTTCGTTTGGGGCACAGTCCGGCACAGCTGAAGGCGGATGTGTTTTTCTCCCCCAGACTAAGGCTCGGGTTTGGGAGAGGAAGATAGTGCAGCAGAGCAGGGAGAACGCCTACGTGAGACACAGGTGTGCGAGTTTGACGTGCCCTTTTCTGGGTGTCTTGAGGGGTCAAGGCTAAGCTGTTTAGTGTCTAGTAGAGGACATGGTGTTGTAATTCTTGTAGACGTCCATTCTTTTTCTGTATTCAAGATTGCACATGATGAGGAGAGGGACGCTGCCTGAGGGATCCATGAGGCAGGAACCGATGCCAGGAAGACCTGAGACACAGAACCGTGTGCGGAGAGGTAGGGAGTGTGCTGTGAAATGCAGCAGCCTGATCTCTGCTGGGAAAGCACACGATGTCCTTCCCGTTCCTGTGGGTGATCACTGTGTGTCCTGGAGAGAATCACGAGCACTACCTAAGGACAGCAGGTCGTCTGAAGGGGTGACAGGAGGGTGCTTTCCTCAGGTGCCCACCGGCAGCAGGGCACCTGTCCCTGTGACAGGTGGAGCTCATGCCCCTCCCCTGACTGCAGACCCTCCCACCCCCTCTACCACCCACCTACTGAAGAGCTGAGCCTGGAGGAGTTGTGAGCCCGAGCTCCCTTCCCACCTTGACGCAACGGTGAAGACTTTTTGGAAAAAAACAAAAATTGAGAAAAATGGCATTTATTTACTCTTTATGGAGGTTCCTTGATTTTTGTTTTATTTGTCATCTACAGTAGTCTATTAATCCGTGAAAGTCATGCATTTTACTCCTCTAATGTTATCGGTATAAAGCCACAGCTTTACTTCTCAATCTGCCTATTTTTACTTTGCTCCTGACTGTACGATTAGTCTACTCCAATTCTTCTCTTAAATATTTACGTAATAGCCAGTCACACATGCTAGGCCTCATCTATAGACTGAAGGATTGAACCATCAACTGGCGGCCTGAGAAAAGAATGCATGCCGTTCATGTTGAGGGTTTCTCCATTTTTAGCTGGTTGAGCCCAGAGCAGTCTACTGGCGTTCCCTTAGCTATGAAAACAACTGAAGCAAGCTGGGCGATGGTGGTCCCATCCTTGAGGGGGAGAGGCAGAGGTCTCCCCCTTGTCCTCAGGGGTCAGCAGAGACATTTGAGAAATGCTGTGTGTCTGAGAAGGGACCCAAGAGTGGGACAGAGGGGAACGTGTTAGGGGCGGGTTTGGAGGGTGGGTTTGAATTCTGCACAGTCGGTGCTGGTCTGAATCCACCTCCATCTGTTCTAGGGCTTTGGTCTGATGCTGAAACTGGTGGGTCTCCCATGGGGAACAGGGGCACCGAGCCTCCTAGAGACCCAGGGATGAGCAAGGTAACTACTGTGGCCTCTACCAGGTGTTCCGGAAACTTCTCCCTTTCTGAGCAGCACCCTGTCCTGGCCTTGTGTCTGTTGGGTGGGTTAGGGTTTGTCTGTGGTGTCGTTCACCTTTCAAAATACAAGCAGTTCACCCAGGGGCTGACAGGCTTCTCCATTACAGATCCTCACCTTCGGTGGCACCTCCTGAAGCCACAGGTGCTTAGAGGTGAAGGATGGCAGGGCGCTCACTGTGTGTGTGTGTGTGTGTGTGTGAGTCTGTGTGTGTGAGTCGACCCCTGCCCACCCACAGTGCCCGGGCGGGGACTTAGCTCGAGGAGGATGACACGTCACTCCATGTGAAGTCTCTGGCCGGCCTGACTGCCAGTCAGTAGGTTACGATCAGGTGCGATTGGTGTAGTGTTCATGTTGGGGTTAGATGATTTACCTGGGACAAGGTCTGTGGTAATCCTCACAACTGGAAACTAGGGGAAACTCTCTCTCCATTTTATATTGCCTGTTTTGCAGTTTGGCATGTTCTTAGATAGGGCAAGTTTCATAAGTCATCCCTGTTTGACTTCTGCTGGTAAAAATGCTGTACAGAATCCCTCTACTTGTACCCTTTCGACGACTGTTGTGAATTTCCAAAGCTGTTGGGTGTACTGGCCCACACGATCTGAAGGGGGGATGTCGGTGATTAGCTGCATGACCCGGGCCTCACAAGCCCTTCAGTTGGGCTTCTAGGAGCAGGTCTTTTTGGTCTTATGTCACTGTGAGAGCTGGTTTCTTCTCTCATCACACGTTCTGGAGTTGTCCATGAGAAAACATAAACATTTTTGTGAATTCTGTTATTTAGCCTTCCCATCTTAATTTCCCACTGGACAAAATTGCTCTGGAACTCAGTGTGCGGAAAATTCCGAAGACTGTGTTTTAAGATAAACACAGCCGCTGCACGTAAATAAGGGCTATTGGTATCATGTTCCTCTGGGAAAACCCTTTTCCAGGTCCACTATCAGACCACAGGCCCCTAATTCCTCAAGGGTCTTTGTGGCCTGGACAGAAACTGCAGAGAGTAGAAGACCGCTTTGTCAGGAAGTGAGGCAGGTGGGGACAGTCAGGGGCTTTGCGGGCAAGGGATTCACCTCGAGTGGCTCAGATCCCTTGTGGAGAAAGGGCATTCAGTTTCACCACATTCTGCCTATTCTTTTTTGTTTTTCTTAAATATTTTATTAATTTGACAGAGAGAGACAGAGCGAGGAGGGAACACAAGCAGGGGGAGTGGGAGAGGGAGAAGCAGGCTGCCCGCTGAGCAGGGAGCCCGATGCGGGGCTCGATCCCAGGACCCTGGGACCATGACCTGAGCCGAAGGCAGACGCTTAACCGACTGAGCCACCCGGGCGCCCCACATTCTGTCTATTCTTAACAAACCCAAATCTTCTGCGGTGGTTGAAGAGGAACGATGAAGTGTTGTCCACAATGTCAATGCCTCCGTGTCTGGAGTGTGGGCTGCTTTACTCGTTTCCAGTGATCCCTTTTCACCCTTTAAGACACTACTTCTTGGTAGTGAATGTTGGCAGACATGGGTAGTGATGTTTGGTGACAGTAGGTTATTCCTGTAACATCCATTCTCCTTCCTCATCCCACCCCCCTTATTATACTAGGCAGCTATTGGGAGGGATAAAGTTTTCTAGCACGATGTGGCTCTCCTGGAACATGGTATTGGAGAAGGAGCAGGATGCTGAGAGCTCTCTTGGGTTTCAGCTCTTGGTGTTGCAACTTTTGTGTGTCTTGCCCAAATATTTTCTCCTCTGTTCTGCAGGTCGGTACAGATGTGAGAGGGTTTCCTCATGCTCCAAGGCCCCCCCATATGCCCTACCACATGGGGCAGGGTTTACCAGGCTTCACTGGCTATGGGCCACCTCCACCTCCTCCACATGGGTGGACATGGGGGCCTCAAGCACAGCTCGTTCCTGCTACACATGGTAAGATGATCTGAATTGGATGACGTGAATCGTAAAGCCTATTCATAGTGTAAGGACTTCTGTTGGTGGAGAAGATGTAGAGGAGGTACCAGAAGGCTTTGCAATGCAAGGATTGACCTGAGTGAGGACATAGTAGCATTCCTCACCTTTCTGTGGACATCCATTTCATGGACTGTCTTGTTTCACCCTACAGAAATGGGCAGCAGGTGTCCGCCATCGAGAGGAAAAGTGACAGTTTGCAAAAGACAGACATAAAAGCTTTGCCCATGGGCACTGCCCAGACACAATGTTTTGGGCCCTGGGATGGATGAAGCACAACCTCAAATCACTGTGACTTGTGGAGGCCCCAGTTGTCCAGTGTTATTCATTAGCTCTGAAAACATCTGTCACTGGGTGGACTGATCACATCCTCAGGTGTGGGGGACTTGTGTCTCCTTTGTCCACAGGGGTGAGAGGAGACCTGTGAGAAACGCTCTGAATCTGGAAGGGATGTGGGAGTGGGAGAGAGTGGAATAGGGTGGGGCAGGTGTAGAGGGTTGGCTTACATCCTGCATGGTCAAGGCCAGTGTGAATCCACCTCCGTCCCTTGTAGGGCTTCGGTCGTATTCAGAAACCTGTGGCACTCAAGGGGACAACAGCGGCACCCCGCCCAAGAAGGTCCCACAGAAGGACCAGGTAAATACTGTGTCTTTCCTCAGTTGTAACTATTTCTGGAATCCTGTTCCTGTCTGGGCAGCACCCTGTCCTGACCTGTGTCTATTGGGTATGTCCTGGGATCTGTGTGTGGTGTCATTGACCTTTCAATATGCCAAGTCTTCATTCGGAGCCTACAGACTTCTCTGTTTCCAAATCATCACCTTATGCGGGGCGTCCTGAAGCTCCAGGTGCTTAGAAATGAAGGAGAGCAGGACCCTGCCCTTGTGTGTGTGTGTGTGTGTAAACTCCGGAGGAGAGCAATATGTCACTCCACACTGAAGTCGGCCAGTCCCGCTGACTCCTTGCAGTTTGCTTTCCCGCGAGAGCGGTAGTGGTGTTGGTTTTCGGGTCAGGAGACTAAGCTGGGAGAATGTCTGCGGTAATCCTCACAGCTGGAAACGGGAAAAGCCATGCCCTGCCTCACACTTTGTGCCACGTGCTTTGGGC
>NW_022591856.1:0-5009 GCF_004348235.1 Phoca vitulina
ACCGCTAACATAGCCAGGAACAAATGTTCAGGGGTTTTGGTAGATCTGGTCATCTCCAGGACTCGCTCCGCCCTCTGAGTGAGGGTCTTCAGTTGCCCCCAGGTTGGGGGTGTTATCAGGGGCATCTTTCGTCTTCGAGGTCTCTTCAAAGAGAGTGCTGCCATCTCTCGGACAGGGGGTTGGGTAGTCAATCCCTGCAGCGGCTGAGAGACCTCTTCTGTTGTCTTTATCGCCGGTCCTGGGCCGGACTTTCCAAGAGGTATCCAAATTGCTCGACTGGATCCATCTGGAATGACACAAGCATAACCAGGGCCTCAGGTAATTAATTTCCCGAGCAACCAATTATTTTCCTCATTTTTTATCCACACGGGTGCGTCCTGAGTTGAGATTGAGGCTGGTGAGAAATGTTTGTCAGCTCTAGTATATGGTTCTCCTTGGGGTAAATTTAAAAAATTTAAAATAAATAAGGTTTGTGCCATGACGTCTCAGGGGGAGATTCCCCCTTTCTTTTTAGACATAGTTTTACGGAGTTGTTTTTTAATGGTGGCATGCGCCCTTTCTACTACAGCCTGTCCTTGAGGATTATAAGGAATACCTGTGATATGCTGTATTTGCCATTCTGCAAGGAATTCTCGTACTTTGTTGCTAGTATATGCTGGGCCATTGTCTGTCTTGATACAAGTAGGTAACCCCATAATAGCAAAACATTCAAGCAAATGAGAAATGACATGCCCAGCCTTTTCCCCCGTCAAAGGAGTAGCATGAAGAAATCCTGAAAAGGTGTTTATTGTGACATGAATATATCAGAGGCGTCCAAAAGGGGGAAAATGAGTAACGTCCGTTTGCCAAATACAATCAGGAGCTGTGCCTCTGGGATTGACGCCCGCTGGATGCTCAGTTAAATGTAGAGGTCCACAAATAGGACAGGAAGAGACTATTTGCCTGGCAGAGCGCAAGGGTATTTTATAGTGTGAATGCGTCCTGAGTTAAATAAATTTTGTAATTTATAAGTTGGAATCCCTAGGAGAGGGCGAATCCAGTTAATGTCTCCTAGAAGTTTCTGAAAATCGTTAAGTGAAAGGAGGGTATCCCTACGAATTTGCATTGTTTGAGGTTTCACTGTGGTTCTATCTACCACAGTGCCTAGGTAAGAAGCCCGAGTAGTTGTTTGGATTTTCTCCCGGGCTATTATGAGACCGGCGGAAGTCAAATGTTGGGAATTGGCCTGATACACATTTTGTAATTCGGTTTCAGTTTGTGACGCCCGCAAAATATCATCCATATAATGAATGATATAGGATCGAGAATCATGATCTCTTACAGGTCTAAGGACCTGGCCAACATAATACTGACACATGGTAGGAGAATTAGTCATGCCTTGTGGCAAAACCGTCCATTGATATCGTCTCATTGGTTCCTTACTGTTAGTGCTGGGAATAGAAAAGGCAAATTTCTTCTTATCCTCAGGGTGAATGGCCTTGGCATAGAAACAATCCTTAAGATCTATTATTATCAATGGCCATTGTTTGGGAATGGATGTGGGGACCTTAACACAGGATACCCACAGGGGGTGGGTAACCCAGGCTGCAAGGCACCCAGAGGCTCCATGATGGGATTAACATTCCGAAGGTCTATTAAGAGCCTCCACTTACCTGATTTCTGATAACAAAAACAGGAGAGTTCCAAGGAGATTGCGAAGGCTCTGTATGTCCTGCCTGCAATTGCTCTTGAATAATTTGTTCTAAGGCCTGCAATTTTTCTATCGGAAGGGGCCATGAGTTGAAGGGAGGCTATCCGAGCTTTCTGTGTAAAAGTGCCAATATTGCTACATAGACGAAGATAATCGAGAATGCCTCCTGTTTCCCTATGTGGCCGGATGGCCCCTTGGCAGTCCTCATTAGCATTTTCAAAAGCAAGCTGTCTTAGCAAGTGCTCTTTGGCAGGTTTATTATTAACTTGGTGGTCAATAGCCATTTCGAGCTGAGAAATGAAATCAGTATATTCTTCTGTAGGGCCTTGCACAATTTTTATATAACTTTGCCCCACTTCTCCTGAAGGGGTTAGCTTTCCCCAAGCTGCGAGGGCGATTTCAGATTCCTGCGCTGTGGCTGCAGGTGGAGTGGTGACCAACTGCTCTCGAACATCTGAAAAGGGGCCAGAGCCAGTGAGCATTTCAAAAGAAATATGGTGCATGGCTGGGTTAGCCCGATTCGCCTGGGCTTTCATATAAGGGGAATCCGATAACCACATTTTCCATTGCAATAAATCCTGTGGCTTAAGGCAAGTCCGTGCAACCATATGCCAGTCATGACGGATCCACTCCCCAGAATTTGCCCAAGCTTTCAAAATCTCTATAGTGTAAGGGGCTGTGGGTCCATACAAGTGGCAAGCCTTCTTTAGTTCCCTTAAAGCATTTAAATCTAATCCTTCATAGACGGGACCAGCAGCTTCTGTTCAGTCTATGGGGAAAGCCATAAATAGATCATTAGCCCCTTGCCGTCGGAGTTCCTTTTCGAGAGGTGAGAGAGCTAAAGAGGACCTTTTGAGAGGGAATAAATCTACTGTGGAGGGAGGTTGATCATCTTCGGTGGGGTCCTCCGTTAAAAGCGGAGGGGCCGTGGGTGACGGCCGGGACTGTGAAGCCGAGGAAATTTTTTTACTTTCAATCTTAGCCTTTTCTAAAGTCTCATCGTCTAACTCATATGTATGTAAAGAGTTGGTAGTTTCTTTAGCAACCTCAGCCGGGGATAACTTAGCCCCAGTTTCCATAGTATTGATGACCACTTGTACTAAAGCCCAAATGGGCCAGAAATCAAGGGGAATCGTTTCACCCTGTCTCATAGCCCTCAAGACATTATTTTTCACTCAGATCCAAGTCTCTTCATCTAAGGAGCCTTCTTCCAGAAACCAAGGATTATATTCAACTACTGTTTCCAAACATTTTTCTATGCACTGCTTAGTAACTTTAGCTCCATATTCTTTAAGAAAATGATGTATTAATGCAGCAAAACCTGATGTTTTCGAATTTGATTGCCCCATAACCCTGTAATAAACTTTCCTACTTACCACCTTCTGTGGGGTTCCTATCGCTGGCCGATCACTCCTCGATGGGGGCTTCAGGTCCCTGTTTGGGCACCACTTGTTGACCTCAGAGAGTCGGGGACCTGGGGTGGCGAAGGAACTGAGAAAAAGACGACAGTATAGCGAGGCACAGGGGACCCCGAGCAAACAGCCCGAGGTGCCGAGGTTTATTTTCCATAATCTAATATACCTTCTACGATGATATAGGTCTATAATGATTTACAGCAGGGGCTTAGTATAAGGCACATTCTTCCACGTACACAGGGTTAGTTAAGTGAAGCAGTGGGAGTGGAGAAGGAGTAAAGAAATCTGTAACTGGCTGTGATCAATTAATTGTAAACACCACTGTACTCGGACCTTAACACAGGATAAGAGAACAGAGAAGGGAGCGCCCAGTGTGCTGTTTACAGCTGGCTTCCTATCTACAAAACATCTGCTGCTGCGTACTTTAGAACAGACCACACACATCCCAAGGGCATTTCACTCTGATCCTTTCGGGTTATTTTTAACCCTGCAATCTCGAGTTTTCTCAGCGATCTCGGAGACTGAGCGAACATGCACCAGTGGTTGTTGTGGCGTTCTGTTTCCCACAGCTCCCCCTTTCTTTTTTCAAATTAGCCTCTGTCGTAGCACTCTGTGATGGAGATTTTGGGCATTCACTCGTTTTTTGAGAGTACTGTATCCTATGAGAACTATAAGGCAACATACACCGCTAACATAGCCAGGAACAAATGTTCAGGGGTTTTGGTAGATCTGGTCATCTCCAGGACTCGCTCCGCCCTCTGAGTGAGGGTCTTCAGTTGCCCCCAGGTTGGGGGTGTTATCAGGGGCATCTTTCGTCTTCGAGGTCTCTTCAAAGAGAGTGCTGCCATCTCTCGGACAGGGGGTTGGGTAGTCAATCCCTGCAGCGGCTGAGAGACCTCTTCTGTTGTCTTTATCGCCGGTCCTGGGCCGGACTTTCCAAGAGGTATCCAAATTGCTCGACTGGATCCATCTGGAATGACACAAGCATAACCAGGGCCTCAGGTAATTAATTTCCCGAGCAACCAATTATTTTCCTCATTTTTTATCCACACGGGTGCGTCCTGAGTTGAGATTGAGGCTGGTGAGAAATGTTTGTCAGCTCTAGTATATGGTTCTCCTTGGGGTAAATTTAAAAAATTTAAAATAAATAAGGTTTGTGCCATGACGTCTCAGGGGGAGATTCCCCCTTTCTTTTTAGACATAGTTTTACGGAGTTGTTTTTTAATGGTGGCATGCGCCCTTTCTACTACAGCCTGTCCTTGAGGATTATAAGGAATACCTGTGATATGCTGTATTTGCCATTCTGCAAGGAATTCTCGTACTTTGTTGCTAGTATATGCTGGGCCATTGTCTGTCTTGATACAAGTAGGTAACCCCATAATAGCAAAACATTCAAGCAAATGAGAAATGACATGCCCAGCCTTTTCCCCCGTCAAAGGAGTAGCATGAAGAAATCCTGAAAAGGTGTTTATTGTGACATGAATATATCAGAGGCGTCCAAAAGGGGGAAAATGAGTAACGTCCGTTTGCCAAATACAATCAGGAGCTGTGCCTCTGGGATTGACGCCCGCTGGATGCTCAGTTAAATGTAGAGGTCCACAAATAGGACAGGAAGAGACTATTTGCCTGGCAGAGCGCAAGGGTATTTTATAGTGTGAATGCGTCCTGAGTTAAATAAATTTTGTAATTTATAAGTTGGAATCCCTAGGAGAGGGCGAATCCAGTTAATGTCTCCTAGAAGTTTCTGAAAATCGTTAAGTGAAAGGAGGGTATCCCTACGAATTTGCATTGTTTGAGGTTTCACTGTGGTTCTATCTACCACAGTGCCTAGGTAAGAAGCCCGAGTAGTTGTTTGGATTTTCTCCCGGGCTATTATGAGACCGGCGGAAGTCAAATGTTGGGAA
>NW_022591857.1:0-5005 GCF_004348235.1 Phoca vitulina
TGGAAAACAGTATGGAGGTTCCTCAAAAAGTTGAAAATAGAGCTACCCTATGACCCAGCAATCGCACTACTGGGTATTTACTTCAAAGATACAACGGTAGGGATCCGAAGGGGTATGTGCACCCCGATGTTTATAGCAGCAATGTCCACAATAGCCAAACTGTGGAAAGAGCCAAGATGTCCATCAACAGATGAATGGATAAAGAAGAAGTGGTACATATATACAATGGAATATTATGCAGCCATGAAAAGGAATGAAATCTTGCCATTTGCAATGACGTGGATGGAACTGGAGGGTATTATGCTGAGCGAAATAAGTCAATCAGAGAAAGACATGTATCATATGACCTCACTGATATGAGGAATTCTTAATCTCAGGAAACAAACTGAGTGTTGCTAGAGTGGTGGGTGGTAGGAGGGTTGGGGTGGCTGGGTGATAGACACTGGGGAGGGTATGTTCTATGGTGAGCGCCGTGAATTGTGTAAGAGTGATGAATCAGAGACCTGTACCTCTGAAACAAATAATACATTATATGTTAAAAAAAAAAAAAAAAAAAAAGAAAAAGAGGGGGAAAAATAAGGGGGGGGGGAATCGGTGGGGGAGACGAACCATGAGAGACTATGGACTCTGAGAAACCAACTGAGGGTTCTAGAGGGGAGGGGGGTGAGGAGATGGGTTAGCCTGGTGATGGGTATTAAAGAGGGCACGTACTGAATGGAGCACTGGGTGTTATATGCAAACAATGAATCATGGAACATTACATCAAAAACTAATGATGTAATATATGGTGATTAACATAACATAACAAAAAAAATGAAGTGACAGAGACTTGTACCCCTGAAACAAATAATATATTATATGTTAATAAAAAAAATTTTTTTTAAAATGGAAAATAAAGACAACTTGGTGTCTATCAGAATTGGGAAGAAAGATTTTTAGCCAATAATTCAATATTTGCCAACTTATACAGAAATACTCATGCACATGTACAAATATAACCTGACAAATAGAGTCACTATGTTATTTTTAATTATAAAGAACAAAAATAACTTTGGTATTAATGACTAGTTGCATAAATGATGGGACATCTGGTCAATATAATACTATCTAGTCCATTAAAAGTGAGACAGATGTTTATGCGCCAATAAAGAAAGATCTGAAATATATTTTCAGCAAAAAGACACCAGGTTCAGAACAGTGCCTGTGTACATATAAAATATGCTTTGATTCGTGCAGAAAACTAATCAAACAAACCAAATATATGACATACATACACAAAGGCAAAATTTAAGAGGTATATACTAATAGCAATATTATTTTCAAAGAACTAGGTCAAAAAAAAAAGGAAAAGACAGGTCATTGGTTTGACAGTTTTCAGTTGGAGGTAAGCAACCTCAGGCAGCTTTAGGAATATGTACATAGTAACTCATATTTGTATGACTAATCGGCTACCCTAACTATTGACCTTGAACCTGTTAAGCATCTTTTGTTTCTTGGTGTGTACCTCACGGGAAGAACAGGCCACTCTGACCCTTATGTTCTTGTGGTTGCTTTGTCTAGTTCAGCTAAAATTGACTCAGTGCTTTTATAGTTTTGCAGGTATTTTAGGGATCTCTCTGCTGAAAGGCACAGTTCTGGTTTCTTGATTTGTTTTGTTTTTCTCTAAACACCAGCAGTTCTTTTTCATGATTCTTCGGAGTATGTTCTAGAATTCCGTCCTTTCTCTTCTTTGGCCTACGTATGTTCCCAAACGTGGTGCTCTCAGAGGGTACACAGAAAGCCGTGTGGTCATAATGGCTGGAATATGTCCGTCCTTTCTGGTGATTGTTGGGACAAGCACTATTATTTTTGCTCTTGCTTGTGTTGAATGATTTATGAGTGAACTATTTAATTTTTTGGAGCACTTGGCATTTTTGACCTCTCATCCATCAGCGCTTTCGAATTATTTTGCTCGGTAGATTGAAATACTGCTTCATTCCTCTGTGGATATTTTCAGTTTTCCCTGTCATAGGAGTTACTGCCCTGGGTTTACCCACGAGAATTATCAGGGAGGTAAGCAGATGGCTTTCAGAAGCAGGCACAGCGAGAGCACGGCCAAGAACGTTTCCAAAGAACAATGGCCCTGTTCAAGGGCTTTGCTGTTGTTAAATTCTTAGAAAATAGCTTTTTTTTTTTCCCTTAAACATTGCACTTCTGTCATGATGGTAAAACAAACTAAAAAAATCTTAGTATTCTCCTACTTAGAGATGAAGTTTTTTTTTAAAAAAGCCTAAATAAAAAATTTTGCTATTATTAAATGACAATATGAATATAATGAAAATGACATTAATATAGATGGCTTTGTGAGACAATAAAAGTAGTCCTGGTTTTATTTCAGTTATTTAGCTAAGAGCATTCAAAATTGCTATTGATAATGGTGATAAAGCACTTTTTGTTCTAAGACTCGATCGTTGATGGTGAATGCCTCATCCTTGAACCTTAGCAAAAACTTTGCAACAACAGTCTAAGAGTGAAACTGGTAAATGAATCAGATACTATCAGTACTCTGGAATAATGAGAAATCATGGTTATGCAGTATTAAGTTAATAAGACAGTCACTTTGTGTCTATAGTTTTCTTGAACTCAACTTAGGGGCTAATTAGTCTGGTTTGATATTTTTCTTTATAATATTGTCAGGATTGTTTCTTGGGACTGGAGACTTAATTCAGAAGATAGGACACAGTGCAAGATTTCGTTGTGAGTAAGACACTGGAGTGAAAACAGCTGTTGTCTTGACACTAGTTGTGCTCAAGTTCTGACTCTGTTCTGGGGCCTATTCTGAGATGTGTTCACCGGTTAGTCTAGGAAGAGTGCCGAATCAATCATTTTCTCCCAAGCCAAACTCCTGGGAAAATGTTCAAGGAAAAAAAAATCTGTGTTTATTATTCCCAAGAGTTTTCTAAAGCAAGAAAATGGAACTGCTACCTAGCCATCAGAAAAGATGTTTTTCCTTTCTGTTGAGTAATTTATAATTGATCCCCTTGTAAGACACATTAAAGTAATAATATTGTGTTCTCTTCATTTCCTTGGGTCCTTCTTAATGGCAGAAAACTTCTCTATGAGGACACATAGACAATGACACCTCAAAGTTAAAGCCAGTTAGAACCCTAGAAGTTAGGTGTCCCAATCCTACTCTTTGGAGGATATACTCAAATTGCCCTAAGAATCTCCAAAACATACACTTATTCATTTAGCATAGTTCTCTTGTCTTCCTGCTATGTGCCAATCCCTTGTCCTATGCAGTGAAAATACAGTAATAAATGTGACAAAGACTCTGCTTGCAGGAAGGTTATATTCTAGAATGAACTGTAGTCTTCCATATGCACAGGAAATAAGGCCGTTTTCTTGGTTGAGGTTTTGTAGATCAACGATACTCTGTCATTTAAAAGTAACTTCTTGAAAAGACACTCTTACACCATTGCTTCTGTAATTTACTCCATGATATCTTAACATTTGCTTTTAGGAAGAAAATCTCCTTAAGTCCAAGCAATTTTCTTTTATTCTATTCTTAAGAAATAGAGAATTGCTGGTTGATGACCTCTATAGTAATGATTTTTAAACCGGAGGTTTTATTAAATTATGGATAGGGATTCAATGCCTCTAGGTCCAGACTGTTCTGCATTTGTAGCAGGTGTCCAGGTAATGCTGTCCAGGCTGCTCTCCAAGACAGGTAGTGCTTGTCTATAAAGGTGCCCACCACATAGCGAAGTCCATAAAAATCTATATAAGGTGAAGGTTATGGTCATTCACTGTGTCATTCAACACATTTATGGCAGAGCAGCTAGGAGACCGAAGAACATCGTGGTTAAGAGTTAGGGATTTAGAATCAGAAAATCCCTATTAACCTGTCCTTTCATCTGTAAAGTGGGGATGATTGATATCACTTGCCACATTAAGTGGTTATGGAGATTTAAATGAGATGATGAGTATGAAAAGCACACCTAACTCCTGGCACATACTGTTACATGTATGTGCTATATATATGTGAAAATGCTAGATTCCCAATTATTTTAATATGGAAGGGTTATGGCAGGCTTGTCTCCTATCCTCAGAGAAAACACAATTGAGCATGCAGGTAAGATTTATACGTTAATAATTCAAAATGGAAAGAAGGGTAAAGAACAAAAAGTACAGCTGGAATCAGAGGGTGAATTGTGATTAGTTTCACTTTGGAAACTTGGCAGGTGACTCCTATTGAGAATTCACTGTGCATTAGTCAGTTATTCTAGTGCTCTTCATGTATCTTCATTTACTTAATCCTCACGATAACCCTGTGGTAGGTTAAACCTTTAATCTTTACTTAATAGAGGAGGAAACTATAGTAAAGGATGGTTAATTTGCCCATAACTAGGAAATAGTTGATCCGGGTGTCAAATTCAGTTTGACTCCAGGATCTGCCTGTTAACCACTGTGATATTCTTATCTAAAAAGCTATAAAGCTGGGGCACCTGGGTGGCTCAGTCGTTAAGCGTCTGCCTTCGGCTCAGGTCATGATCCCAGGGTCCTGGGATCGAGCCCCACATCGGGCTCCCTGCTCAGCGGGAAGCCTGCTTCTCTCTCTCCCACTCCCCTGGCTTGTGTTCCCTGTCAAATAAATAAATAAAATCTTTAAAAAAATAATAAAAAAATAAAAATAAAAAGCCATAAAGCTGAAGGTGATCTCTAAGGTGGGATTTAGCAACAAGACAGTCCCAAAATGAGCATGGGAAAAGTAGATGATTGAGTCTGTCCTTGCAGATATTGAAAATGGCATGCGCAGAGACTGGAACATGGGAGCAAATAGGAAGAAAATGGGAGTATTGATTTATTGAGGCATGCGTTAATGAGGGACTTGAAAAAATGGGTCAAGTAACTTGCAGACTCTGAGATTTTATTAATAGGCCATTAATCTCCAGGGGATGGAGACTGGGGACTTCTCGGGTTCCCACTGATGGTGTTCTTCAGGAAAGACAGCCTCAGTGAAAAA
>NW_022591858.1:0-5004 GCF_004348235.1 Phoca vitulina
GTGATATTTGCACAGCATGAATGTAGTGTGTGTAGAGAACATGAATTTTGGGGGTCCAGAGGCTGACTATCATGGGTTGAATTTTGTGCTTCTAAAATATAGATGCTGTAATCCTGACCCCCAGTCCTTCAGAATGTGAGATCTCTTGGTGATAGGGAATTTACCGACGTATTCATGTTCAAGTGAAATCATTAGGGTAGGCCTCATCCGATATTACTGGTGTCCTTATGAAAAGGGAACAATTGGAGTCGTAGACACTGACAGAGAAAAGACCATGTGAGCACATATTGTGAGGACATGGCTATTTTAAGCCAAAGAGAATGGCCTGTAAAACATGCTTGCCTCATAGCGCCGAGACTCACCCAACCATCTGACCCATGATTTTGGACTTCTAGCATCCAGGAGTGTGAGGCCGTAAATGATACGTTATTTGAGTTGGCCAGTCCCTGCTATTCGGTTTAGCAGCCTTAGGAAACTAACATAACATCGCTAGAAACTAATATAATATCCTTAAATATCCATGATTAAAAACCTATAACTGATCAAAGAACAGATAGCAGGGAAAGAATCACAGATGCTTAAGGAATCTATAACAAAGGAGGCAAGAATCTAAAATGGGGAAAAGACAGTCTTTTCAGTAAGTGATATTGGGAAAACGGGACAGCTACAGGCAAAAGAATGAAACTGGACCACTTTCTTATACCATGCACAGAAATAAACTCAAAATTAATTAAAGAGCTAAGTGTGAGACTTTAAACCATAAAACTCCTAAAAGAAAACATAAGCAGTAATCTCTTGGACATCGGCCTTAGCAACATATTTATGGATAGGTCTCCTCGGGCAGGGAAAACAGAAGCAAAAATAAAAAGCTTTTGCACCACAAAGGAAACCATTAACACAACAAAAAGTCAAACTAGTGAATGGGAGAGGTTATTTGCAAATGACATATTCGGTAAGTGGTTAATATCCAAAATATATAAAGAACTCAAACAACTGAAAAGGAAAAACACAATCTGATTAAAGAATGGACAGAGGACCTAAGTAGACATTTTTCCAAAGAACACATATACATGACCAACAGACCCATGAAAAGATGCTCAACATCATTACTCATCAGAGAAATGCAAATCAAAACCTCAATGCGATATCACCTCACACCAATCAGAAGGGCTAGTATCAAAAAGTCCAGAAAATACAAGTGTTGATGAGGATATAATGAAAAGGGAGCCCTCATGCACTGTTGGCAGGAATAAAACATGGCACAACCACTGTGGAAAACAGTATGGATGTTCCTCAAAAAATTAAGAAGTAGAACTATCATATGATCCAGTAATTTCACTACTGGATATTTACCCAAAGAAACCCAAAACACTAATTTGAAAAGATGTATGCAACCTTATGTTTATTGCAGCATTGTTTACAATTGCCAAACTGTGGAAGCAGCCCAACTGTCCATCAATAGATGAATGGATAAAGAAGATGTGATATAGGGGCACCTGATGGTGCAGTCGGTTAAGTATCCAACTCTTGGTTTCGGTACAAGTTGTGATCTCAGTGTCGTAGGATGGAGCCCCATGTGGGGCTCTGTGCTCAGCGCAGAGTCTGCTTAGGATTCTCTCTCCCTCTCCCTCTGACCCCTCCCCACATGCTCGTGCTCACTCGTGTCTCGTGTGTGTGTGTCTCTCTCCCTCAAATAAGTAAATCTTTAAAAAAAAGAAGATGTGAGATACAGATATAGATAATGGAATATTATTCAGCCATAAAAAAGAACAAAATCTTGCCATTTGCAACAACATGGATGGAGCTAGAGAATCTATACTAAGCAAAATAAGCCCCTCAGAGAAAGACAAATGCCATATGATTTCACTCATATGTGGATTTTTTTAAAGATTTATTTATTTATTAGAGAGAGCGAGAATGAGAGAGAGAGAGTACATGAGAGGGGGGAGGGTTAGAGGGAGAAGCAGGCTCCTCACTGAGCTGGGAGCCCGATGCGGGACTCGATCCAGGGACTCCAGGATCATGACCTGAGCCGAAGGCAGTCGCTTAACCCACGGAGCCACCCGGGCACCCGGCGCTCATATGTGGATTTTAAGAATCAAAACAAATGAGCAGAGGGGAGAAAAGTACGAGAGAGACAGAGACAAACCAAGAAACAGATGCTTAACTGTAGAAGACAAAGTGAAGGTTACCAGAGGGGAGGTGGGTGGGGGGATTGGTGAAATAGGTGAAGGAGATTAAGAGTACACCTATCTTGATGAGCACTGAGTAATATATGGAACTGTTGAATCACTATATTGTACACCTGAAACCAATATTGCACTGCATGTTAACTACACTGGAATTAAAATTTAAAGAAAACAAGAAAAAATTTTAAAAAAAACCTAGAGATGTGTTAATGACCGAATTATGAGTTTAAAATATAAAACGATTAGGAGGAAACATAAAGGTAAATCTTCATGACCTCAGATTTGGCAATAGAATTTTAGATATGATACCACAAGCAATAAAAGAAAAAATAGATAACGTGAACCTCATGAAAATTTAAAACAATTATCATATGCTTTCACTTATTTGTGGAACATAAGGAATAGCATGGAGGACATTAGGAGAAGGAAGGGAAAAATGAGGCGGGGGGGGGGAATTGGAGGGAGAGATGAACCATGAGAGACTCTGGACTCAGAGACAAACAGGGTTTTAAAGGGGAGGGGGGAGGGAGGATTGCTTAGCCCGGTGATGGGTATTAAGGAGGGCACGTACTGCATGGAGCACTGGGTGTTATATGAAAACAATGGATCGTGGATCACCACATCAAAAACCAATGATGTATTGTATGGTGACTAACATAGCATTAAAAAATTAAAAAAAAAAAAAAAAAACATCACCAAGAAAGTGAAAACCCACAGAATGGGAGAAAATATTTACAAATACATGTGCATATATCTGATAAAGGACCTTGTCTCTACAATATATGAAGAACATTTACAGCTCTGTAATAAAGTGACAAATAACCAAATTAACAAAAGGGCAAAGAATCTGAATGCACATCTCTTCAAAGAAGATACACAGATGTCCACTAAGCAAATGAAAAGATGTTCAACGTCATTAGTCACTGGGGAAAGACAAATCAAAACCACAATGAGATACCATTTCACACCTACAAGGATGGCTACAATCAAAAACACATATAAAAATAACAAAGTGTTATCGAGGATGAGGAGAAAGTGGGACTGTCATTTGTTGCTGGTGGGAAAGTAAAATCATGCAGCCACTTTGTGAACCAGTCTGGCAGTTCCTCAAAACGTTAAACATAGAGATAACATATAACCCAGCAATTTCATCCCAAAATATATACCTAAGAGAAATGAAAATCTATGTCCACATAAAATCTTATAAAAGAATAGTTATAGGAGCATTTTTTATAACATCCAAAAAGTGGGGGAAACCCAAATGTCCAGCAATTGATGAATGGATAAACAGGTGTGGTATGAATGGAATATTATTCAGCCACAGAAATGGAGTACTGATACAGGCTGCAACATGGACGAAACTGGAGACCTTTTGCACGTGAAAGGAGCCAGTCAGAAAACACTACATATTGTATGATTCCATTCTTATGAAATGTCCGGAACAGGCAAATCCATAGAGACATAAAACAGAAATAGCGGTGGCCCATAGTTGGGGAGATGAGGAGAATGGGGAGTGATGTCTCCGTTGCTGTGTCTGAACGGCTGCTGCCCACCTCAGGGACCTCCTTCTGTCCATGGCTAACAGGGGAAGACAGGCTTCAGGTGGATGCAGTGGCAGGCTTGCAGGGGGGAGCAAGTCTTTCTGCACCTGGAGTGAGAAGACCGGGGTGTGAGCCCCTCCTCAGATGCTCACACCCAACATCCTTCAGGCAAGACACTTCCATCACATTGCTACTCAAAATGTGCCCCCCTGGGCTGGTGCTGATCCACAAACTGTTATCTTCCCACAACAGCATAAACACAGAAATTGAAAGCAGCATTTACAAACCTCCACAGCAATCTGACAGAGTGGCTTTATGGCTGCTGAATTTAAGAATAAACAGGTTGAGCTCATTAAAAAAAAACTCGGAGGTGCTTCCCTCTCAATCTCCCAGGTGGAATAACCAAGGAAGACACGTATTGGCTCATCTTGAGACACCTCCTCACGTACAGGGCCAATGGCTGTGGCTCAGAGGCTGCAGGTCCATCAGAGGCTGATTCAGAAGCGTGGGGCTGCACTAATCGGATGCTCCACAATACCCATAGGGTTGTAAGTAACTAAGTTCTGACCTCTCAAGAACAAAAGGTTATGCCTGAAAAGAACAAAGTCAGGTAAATCTGAATGAGTTAAGAGTAGCAGCCTCAGTTGGGAGGGGTCCTGAATACTTGTTGTTTCTTGAACTTTTGGATTTAGATATTTCTGTACTGAGTTTGGGTCCTTGCTTACGCTTTTCAAAGAATTTCACAATATGAATAGCATTGAAAAAGTTTGATTTGTATATGCCTGTCCTATTACTGCTATTTCCCCCGTGTTGTTGCTTATACTTTGTTAGTGAAGCACTAGCCATCCCCTTACTTCATCTCAGTAACCA
Organism: Phoca vitulina; assembly: GCF_004348235.1. Lineage (NCBI taxonomy): Eukaryota > Metazoa > Chordata > Mammalia > Carnivora > Phocidae > Phoca > Phoca vitulina. The sequence goes on from NW_022591858.1 coordinate 4,601, forward strand.
CAGCATTACACCATGATTGCTCACTAGGTACCTTTTTCCTCAATCACCAGTGAAGGGAATAATCAGATGTATTCAATTCCCACTCTGGTCTTCAACATCAACCCCCACTTTCCTTTCTCCTCCCCAGATTTCATGTGTATCTCTCACACTTCCACTCCAAGTGTCCCATCCACAGTCCAATTATGGTGCATTTTCATGTTGTTTTACCAGTCCTCCCATTTGATTTCTGAAATTACAAACGGAACACACACACACACATATTCTAATGGATTCATGTTCTAAAAATAACGTTTTACATACTACAACGTGTATGACACCAATATGTATGAGTAGCTTTGAAAAACATCTGTATGTCACATTGACAAACATGGGCATTTTGAACCAGTAGCATTTAGCTTGATAGA
>NW_022591859.1:0-5003 GCF_004348235.1 Phoca vitulina
CCTCCAGCCTCTCACACTTTCTTCAGTCTTCTCCTCTTCAGGAACCATGTCTAGCAAATCCACCATGAGGAGCCAAAGCATCGGCCACCGTGGCTTTAGCGCCAGCTCAGCCAGAGTCCCAGGGGTCTGCCGCTCTGGCTTCAGCAGCGTCTCCGTGTCCCGCTCCAGGGGCAGTGGTGGCTTCGGTGGAGTGTGTGGAGGAGCCGGCTTTGGCAGCAGGAGCCTCTATGGCCTGGGTGGCTCCAAGAGGATCTCCATCGGAGGGGGCAGCTGTGCCATCAGTGGCGGATATGGGGGCAGAGTTGGAGGTGGCTTTGGCTATGGAGGTGGAGCCGCAAGTGGATTTGGTTTTGGTGGTGCAGCTGGGGGTGGCTTTGGGCTCGGTGGTGGACCTGGCTTTGCTGGTGGCTATGGGGGCTCTGGCTTCCCTGTGTGCCCCCCTGGAGGCATCCAAGAGGTCACCGTCAACCAGAATCTCCTCACTCCTCTGAACCTGCAAATCGACCCCACCATCCAGCGGGTGAGGACTGAGGAGCGGGAGCAGATCAAGACCCTCAACAACAAGTTCGCCTCCTTCATCGACAAGGTGAGCCAGGAAGACCTGCCTCCACTGGGATTTCAGAGTCCCCAGACTAGACAACCAACAAATGTCCTACCAGGGGGAGACTCAGGAGGGAGGCAGAAGGGGACTGAGACTAGCTCTCCCCTGGGATGCCAGTTGGGTTCCATGTCCACAACAGGCAGAGGTGATGGAGATCATTTAAAACCACTGGGTCTCTTAAGTGTCCTTCATCCCTGCCAGGGAAGAATACTCGACTTTTGATAAGCATGAAGCAAGATAAGGCAGTCAGAGAACCTGGAATGGGTTAGCTTTACCTTCTGAAGATTCCTAGAGACTAAAAAAATAATGCCGGTGGAACTCTCCTCGAGGACTCTGGGCATGAGGAAAAGAGTGAAAAGAAAAAGAAAAGAAAGGGATTTCTGCCTGGATGAAACGTTTATATATCCCTAGAAATACTAACTGTGTAGAACCAGAGCATGACTATTAGAGCGTTTGTTGCAGAGGAGAACCATGTACCAAAACAGAGGTTTTAGTGATTGGAATCCAATCATTGACTAAATTGGACTTAATCATTAGATTCTGCACATTTAATATGCCTTTAACTGAGGTATGATTTAAAAAGAACTTTGTGCAATGTAACAGGGAAATGTGTGATTGTGCTTTTCAATGAAAACAGAAGAAATGCTGAACGTCACTGATAGGCTGCATAGCTTAGCCGGTGAGAAAACCTCATAGGCGATGGAAGAATTTCACAGCAGGATCACTGGGGTGGGAAGGAAATAGGTTTGGGGGCCCAACACTGTCAGCCTGATCCTCTGTACATGCTCTGTAGTAGCCCAGGAGCTGGGTGACATCCCAGGCACGCCTGGGCACCTGACAACTCCTATCTCTTTCTCCTTTGCTTTCTCTGGCAAGTAACCACCCTGTTGTCTTCCTCCAGGTGCGGTTCCTGGAGCAACAGAACAAGGTCCTGGACACCAAGTGGACTCTGCTCCAGGAGCAGGGTACCAAGACCGTAAGGCAGAACCTGGAGCCCTTGTTTGAGCAGTACATCAACAACCTCAGGAGACAGCTGGACAGCATCCTGGGGGAGAGAGGCCGCCTGGACTCAGAGCTGAGGAACATGCAGGATACAGTGGAGGACTTCAAGAACAAGTGAGTTCAAGGAGAGAAAGGGGTTCAGTTCCCTGAAGCGCACACTTGAAGACTACCAGGTGACCAGGTCTAGAGGTGGGCATGGTTCCATAGGGAAACAGGCCCATGGAAATGAAAATCACAATTATTACCTAAAAACAACCCCCAAAGAACAAATGGGCCACAGAGGTGGGTGGGGAGAGAAAAGATAGGAGGAATTGAGGGAGCACCAAAAAATCGTTTTTGTGGCTCAATGGCAGGAAAGCTCAATTTGGATATATCTGTTTTATGGAAGGTTGGGATCCCAGGCTGATCTTGCTGTATCATCTTCACCACTGGCTCAATTGTGTCTTACCCTGTTCTAATTCTAGATATGAAGATGAAATCAACAAGCGCACAGCAGCAGAGAATGAATTTGTGACTCTGAAGAAGGTGAGCTGATGAAGATCTGGGGATCGTGTTCCTTTGTAGAGGGAGAGGACTCTGGGTCTTTGCACACATCCAGAGGGGAATAGATGGGGAGACTAAAAGGTGTTCAGACTGGGAAGGAGGGCTCAGCTGACTCACTCCAAGTTGTTGGCTTATTCCCCAGGATGTGGATGCTGCCTACATGAATAAGGTTGAACTGCAAGCCAAGGTAGACACTCTCACAGATGAGATCAACTTCACCAGAGCCTTGTATGACGCAGTAAGCATCTCCACTCTTCTTTTATTTGCTGTGATGGGGCTCTGCAAAGGGTGGAAGATCTTGGGGTTGGATACCTCTGGAATGCCACAGGAGAAGATGATCTGATGATCTTCTGCTCTGCAGGAACTCGCTCAGATGCAAACCCACGTCTCTGACACTTCTGTGGTCCTGTCCATGGACAACAACCGTAACCTGGACCTGGACAGCATCATCGCTGAAGTCAAAGCCCAATATGAGGAGATCGCTCAAAGGAGCCGGGCTGAGGCTGAGTCCTGGTACCAGAGCAAGGTGAGCCTTGAGCTGACAGTTGCCCAGGAATGTCTGGTCCCCTACCTGAACACCAGCAAGGCTACAGACTTTGCTGGGAAGTCGGCTGCAAGGAAGCTGATGTTTTCTCATAGGATGTGTACCCTGCACTCATAGAGCAGGCAATTACAGAATTTATGTCCAAGTTCAATAAGTCAAAGAACCCAAGTGCAGGAGAACAGCTACATAGACTAGGACCTAGTGATCTTTGCTTTTGTCTTCATCCTGATGCCGGCTCTCAGAAACAGGACACAGAACATTGCTGGTCCCCAACTGAACTAGGCAGTCAGTGGTCCCTTAGAAAGAGGGTCTGTGATCAATGTACAGTATCCAGTGACCTTGCCACATCAACTTTCCCCTAAAATCCCTTGGGGAGAAGCCACTAGGTCTAAGTGTGTTAAATGCCTGGTTCTGAAGTCAAGTCACCATTAGCATGTGAAAGCCCATATACACCGCCTTGTCTCTCTCTCTCTGGATTCCAGTATGAGGAGCTGCAAATCACAGCAGGCAGACACGGGGACGACCTGCGCAACACCAAGCAGGAGATTGCTGAGATCAACCGCATGATCCAGAGGCTGAGATCCGAGATCGACCATGTCAAGAAGCAGGTATGGTAGGGGGCTCTGGAGAGTAACAGCATCCTTTCCTTGCTACACCACCAGGTGGTCATCAGCCACCATTTGGGAAATGCTGGGAATTGAGGGAACAGCAGAGAGAGGAGGACACGTAGCTCCCACCCTTGTGAGTTCCCACAGGTTAGGACACACGGATGCCAACACTACAGAATGATACAATCAGGTGACAGGAACAATCCCAGTTAGTCTGACTGTAAAAAGATAGTCTTGGGGCTTTTAAAAGATATTATGTAAGGAGAATGGTTGGTTTAGGAACATAAGAAACAAGTCAGGAAAGAAAAGGGGAGGCCAGAAGGGGGGCAAGATTGTCCCAAATCTGCTCAAGATTCAGCTGAAAAAGAAAGTTGAGCAAGGATCCAGGGTGAAGATCAGTGTTGCCCAAGTGTGTTAGAATCCCTTAGGAGTGAGGAAGGCAAGATCTCCACAGCTCCATGGGACACTTGTCTCCTTAAGTGAGGATGCTCCTTATTTTGTGTAAGTTAATGTGGCATCCACATGAGGTCCTCAGAAAAGGTCCTGGTCTGGCTTTGGAGACAGCACTCAAAAGAAGTGAGTGGGTCCATTTCTTCCAAATCTGCTGGTATTTTGTCCAGTGTAGTGCAGGATGGTTAAAAAAGGGCACAAGTTTTCTCATATGGGTCCCAGACAAGCTAACTTGTGCAGAACAGAAAAAGACTGGGCAAAAAGAGGCAGAAGTCCCTTTCTATGATATCTGGGCACTGGAACTCTACCTCACTAGAAAGAAGAAGTGTGGGTAGTCTCCTCGGGAGGACTGAATCCCAAGTTCATTCTCCTGTGTTCCTCCTCTAGTGTGCCAACCTGCAGTCCGCCATCGCTGATGCTGAGCAGCGCGGGGAGATGGCCCTCAAGGATGCCAAGAACAAGCTGGCTGAGCTGGAGGACGCCCTGCAGAAGGCCAAGCAGGACATGGCCCGGCTGCTGAAGGAGTACCAGGAGCTGATGAATGTCAAACTGGCCCTGGATGTGGAGATCGCCACCTACAGGAAGCTGCTGGAGGGCGAGGAGTGCAGGTGGGGAACTCACACAAGCCCCTCAAACATCTTGGATCCATGTTCAGGATGTCAGGCCATGAGGCACCCTAGTTATGGCCATAATGGCTACTCTCACAGAACCATTTCAAAGGCAGCTTCCCCATGGGCTCTCCTCACATCGACGCTTCCCACTCTGGTCCACTGGTAGCTCTCTGAGGTCTCATGCTCCCTGTGTTTTCTCCCTTCCTAGGCTGAGTGGGGAAGGCGTTGGACAAGTCAACATCTGTAAGTACCTTTGCTCGCCTCCCTCCCTTGCCCTTGTGCTCTTCTGACTGGACTGAGGCCGGCAGAGTGAGCTCACCGTGTCCTGTGTGTCTCTGTCCCTGTCCCCTTCACAGCTGTGGTGCAGTCCACCACGTCTGGCGGCTATGGCAGCGCCGGGGGCTACGGCAGTGCCAGCGCTCTGGGCGGTGGCTCAGGCCTGGGCGGAGGCAGCGGCTACTCCTACGGCAGCGGCCACGGCCTTGGAGCCGGCTTCAGTTCCGGCAGTGGCAGAGGCATGGGGGGTGGCTTCAGCTCCTCTGGGGGCAGCAGCTCCACCATCAAATACACCACCACCTCATCCTCCAGCAGGAAGAGCTACCAGCACTAAGTCCTGCCATCGGCTCTTGGTCCCACTTTGTCCC
>NW_022591860.1:0-5003 GCF_004348235.1 Phoca vitulina
CCTCCAGCCTCTCACACTTTCTTCAGTCTTCTCCTCTTCAGGAACCATGTCTAGCAAATCCACCATGAGGAGCCAAAGCATCGGCCACCGTGGCTTTAGTGCCAGCTCAGCCAGAGTCCCAGGGGTCTGCCGCTCTGGCTTCAGCAGCGTCTCCGTGTCCCGCTCCAGGGGCAGTGGTGGCTTCGGTGGAGTGTGTGGAGGAGCCGGCTTTGGCAGCAGGAGCCTCTATGGCCTGGGTGGCTCCAAGAGGATCTCCATCGGAGGGGGCAGCTGTGCCATCAGTGGCGGATATGGGGGCAGAGTTGGAGGTGGCTTTGGCTATGGAGGTGGAGCCGCAAGTGGATTTGGTTTTGGTGGTGCAGCTGGGGGTGGCTTTGGGCTCGGTGGTGGACCTGGCTTTGCTGGTGGCTATGGGGGCTCTGGCTTCCCTGTGTGCCCCCCTGGAGGCATCCAAGAGGTCACCGTCAACCAGAATCTCCTCACTCCTCTGAACCTGCAAATCGACCCCACCATCCAGCGGGTGAGGACTGAGGAGCGGGAGCAGATCAAGACCCTCAACAACAAGTTCGCCTCCTTCATCGACAAGGTGAGCCAGGAAGACCTGCCTCCACTGGGATTTCAGAGTCCCCAGACTAGACAACCAACAAATGTCCTACCAGGGGGAGACTCAGGAGGGAGGCAGAAGGGGACTGAGACTAGCTCTCCCCTGGGATGCCAGTTGGGTTCCATGTCCACAACAGGCAGAGGTGATGGAGATCATTTAAAACCACTGGGTCTCTTAAGTGTCCTTCATCCCTGCCAGGGAAGAATACTCGACTTTTGATAAGCATGAAGCAAGATAAGGCAGTCAGAGAACCTGGAATGGGTTAGCTTTACCTTCTGAAGATTCCTAGAGACTAAAAAAATAATGCCGGTGGAACTCTCCTCGAGGACTCTGGGCATGAGGAAAAGAGTGAAAAGAAAAAGAAAAGAAAGGGATTTCTGCCTGGATGAAACGTTTATATATCCCTAGAAATACTAACTGTGTAGAACCAGAGCATGACTATTAGAGCGTTTGTTGCAGAGGAGAACCATGTACCAAAACAGAAGTTTTAGTGATTGGAATCCAATCATTGACTAAATTGGACTTAATCATTAGATTCTGCACATTTAATATGCCTTTAACTGAGGTATGATTTAAAAAGAACTTTGTGCAATGTAACAGGGAAATGTGTGATTGTGCTTTTCAATGAAAACAGAAGAAATGCTGAACGTCACTGATAGGCTGCATAGCTTAGCCGGTGAGAAAACCTCATAGGCGATGGAAGAATTTCACAGCAGGATCACTGGGGTGGGAAGGAAATAGGTTTGGGGGCCCAACACTGTCAGCCTGATCCTCTGTACATGCTCTGTAGTAGCCCAGGAGCTGGGTGACATCCCAGGCACGCCTGGGCACCTGACAACTCCTATCTCTTTCTCCTTTGCTTTCTCTGGCAAGTAACCACCCTGTTGTCTTCCTCCAGGTGCGGTTCCTGGAGCAACAGAACAAGGTCCTGGACACCAAGTGGACTCTGCTCCAGGAGCAGGGTACCAAGACCGTAAGGCAGAACCTAGAGCCCTTGTTTGAGCAGTACATCAACAACCTCAGGAGACAGCTGGACAGCATCCTGGGGGAGAGAGGCCGCCTGGACTCAGAGCTGAGGAACATGCAGGATACAGTGGAGGACTTCAAGAACAAGTGAGTTCAAGGAGAGAAAGGGGTTCAGTTCCCTGAAGCGCACACTTGAAGACTACCAGGTGACCAGGTCTAGAGGTGGGCATGGTTCCATAGGGAAACAGGCCCATGGAAATGAAAATCACAATTATTACCTAAAAACAACCCCCAAAGAACAAATGGGCCACAGAGGTGGGTGGGGAGAGAAAAGATAGGAGGAATTGAGGGAGCACCAAAAAATCGTTTTTGTGGCTCAATGGCAGGAAAGCTCAATTTGGATATATCTGTTTTATGGAAGGTTGGGATCCCAGGCTGATCTTGCTGTATCATCTTCACCACTGGCTCAATTGTGTCTTACCCTGTTCTAATTCTAGATATGAAGATGAAATCAACAAGCGCACAGCAGCAGAGAATGAATTTGTGACTCTGAAGAAGGTGAGCTGATGAAGATCTGGGGATCGTGTTCCTTTGTAGAGGGAGAGGACTCTGGGTCTTTGCACACATCCAGAGGGGAATAGATGGGGAGACTAAAAGGTGTTCAGACTGGGAAGGAGGGCTCAGCTGACTCACTCCAAGTTGTTGGCTTATTCCCCAGGATGTGGATGCTGCCTACATGAATAAGGTTGAACTGCAAGCCAAGGTAGACACTCTCACAGATGAGATCAACTTCACCAGAGCCTTGTATGACGCAGTAAGCATCTCCACTCTTCTTTTATTTGCTGTGATGGGGCTCTGCAAAGGGTGGAAGATCTTGGGGTTGGATACCTCTGGAATGCCACAGGAGAAGATGATCTGATGATCTTCTGCTCTGCAGGAACTCGCTCAGATGCAAACCCACGTCTCTGACACTTCTGTGGTCCTGTCCATGGACAACAACCGTAACCTGGACCTGGACAGCATCATCGCTGAAGTCAAAGCCCAATATGAGGAGATCGCTCAAAGGAGCCGGGCTGAGGCTGAGTCCTGGTACCAGAGCAAGGTGAGCCTTGAGCTGACAGTTGCCCAGGAATGTCTGGTCCCCTACCTGAACACCAGCAAGGCTACAGACTTTGCTGGGAAGTCGGCTGCAAGGAAGCTGATGTTTTCTCATAGGATGTGTACCCTGCACTCATAGAGCAGGCAATTACAGAATTTATGTCCAAGTTCAATAAGTCAAAGAACCCAAGTGCAGGAGAACAGCTACATAGACTAGGACCTAGTGATCTTTGCTTTTGTCTTCATCCTGATGCTGGCTCTCAGAAACAGGACACAGAACATTGCTGGTCCCCAACTGAACTAGGCAGTCAGTGGTCCCTTAGAAAGAGGGTCTGTGATCAATGTACAGTATCCAGTGACCTTGCCACATCAACTTTCCCCTAAAATCCCTTGGGGAGAAGCCACTAGGTCCAAGTGTGTTAAATGCCTGGTTCTGAAGTCAAGTCACCATTAGCATGTGAAAGCCCATATACACCGCCTTGTCTCTCTCTCTCTGGATTCCAGTATGAGGAGCTGCAAATCACAGCAGGCAGACACGGGGACGACCTGCGCAACACCAAGCAGGAGATTGCTGAGATCAACCGCATGATCCAGAGGCTGAGATCCGAGATCGACCATGTCAAGAAGCAGGTATGGTAGGGGGCTCTGGAGAGTAACAGCATCCTTTCCTTGCTACACCACCAGGTGGTCATCAGCCACCATTTGGGAAATGCTGGGAATTGAGGGAACAGCAGAGAGAGGAGGACACGTAGCTCCCACCCTTGTGAGTTCCCACAGGTTAGGACACACGGATGCCAACACTACAGAATGATACAATCAGGTGACAGGAACAATCCCAGTTAGTCTGACTGTAAAAAGATAGTCTTGGGGCTTTTAAAAGATATTATGTAAGGAGAATGGTTGGTTTAGGAACATAAGAAACAAGTCAGGAAAGAAAAGGGGAGGCCAGAAGGGGGGCAAGATTGTCCCAAATCTGCTCAAGATTCAGCTGAAAAAGAAAGTTGAGCAAGGATCCAGGGTGAAGATCAGTGTTGCCCAAGTGTGTTAGAATCCCTTAGGAGTGAGGAAGGCAAGATCTCCACAGCTCCATGGGACACTTGTCTCCTTAAGTGAGGATGCTCCTTATTTTGTGTAAGTTAATGTGGCATCCACATGAGGTCCTCAGAAAAGGTCCTGGTCTGGCTTTGGAGACAGCACTCAAAAGAAGTGAGTGGGTCCATTTCTTCCAAATCTGCTGGTATTTTGTCCAGTGTAGTGCAGGATGGTTAAAAAAGGGCACAAGTTTTCTCATATGGGTCCCAGACAAGCTAACTTGTGCAGAACAGAAAAAGACTGGGCAAAAAGAGGCAGAAGTCCCTTTCTATGATATCTGGGCACTGGAACTCTACCTCACTAGAAAGAAGAAGTGTGGGTAGTCTCCTCGGGAGGACTGAATCCCAAGTTCATTCTCCTGTGTTCCTCCTCTAGTGTGCCAACCTGCAGTCCGCCATCGCTGATGCTGAGCAGCGCGGGGAGATGGCCCTCAAGGATGCCAAGAACAAGCTGGCTGAGCTGGAGGACGCCCTGCAGAAGGCCAAGCAGGACATGGCCCGGCTGCTGAAGGAGTACCAGGAGCTGATGAATGTCAAACTGGCCCTGGATGTGGAGATCGCCACCTACAGGAAGCTGCTGGAGGGCGAGGAGTGCAGGTGGGGAACTCACACAAGCCCCTCAAACATCTTGGATCCATGTTCAGGATGTCAGGCCATGAGGCACCCTAGTTATGGCCATAATGGCTACTCTCACAGAACCATTTCAAAGGCAGCTTCCCCATGGGCTCTCCTCACATCGACGCTTCCCACTCTGGTCCACTGGTAGCTCTCTGAGGTCTCATGCTCCCTGTGTTTTCTCCCTTCCTAGGCTGAGTGGGGAAGGCGTTGGACAAGTCAACATCTGTAAGTACCTTTGCTCGCCTCCCTCCCTTGCCCTTGTGCTCTTCTGACTGGACTGAGGCCGGCAGAGTGAGCTCACCGTGTCCTGTGTGTCTCTGTCCCTGTCCCCTTCACAGCTGTGGTGCAGTCCACCACGTCTGGCGGCTATGGCAGCGCCGGGGGCTACGGCAGTGCCAGCGCTCTGGGCGGTGGCTCAGGCCTGGGCGGAGGCAGCGGCTACTCCTACGGCAGCGGCCACGGCCTTGGAGCCGGCTTCAGTTCCGGCAGTGGCAGAGGCATGGGGGGTGGCTTCAGCTCCTCTGGGGGCAGCAGCTCCACCATCAAATACACCACCACCTCATCCTCCAGCAGGAAGAGCTACCAGCACTAAGTCCTGCCATCGGCTCTTGGTCCCACTTTGTCCC